>NC_090998.1:33217196-33520227 GCF_041146395.1 Eulemur rufifrons | reverse complement strand
CCTTCTGCTCCGTACTGTCTTCTTTCCTGCTATTTAACCACCTAAAGCACAGATGGTATGACTGAGCAGCCATCCTGTGACCTTGAGAGTGTGAATCTTCTGCTAAGGTTTTGGCAGGGCAGAAAGACAGGACGAGTGTGAGCCCCAGTAACTTCATGAGACAACTACAAGGGCTCTGGACTGCCTGCCACAGGACTACATTTATTTAAGCCAATGTAGACAAGGCTTAAATGAAACTCCTGACTGATGTGTGTGTGTGTGTGTGCATGTGTATGTTTATGACATTCCTAATTGATATGTGTAGGGGTATGTGTCTGTTTACATGCACACACACACACACACACACGTATTTATTGTTATATGGTCTTAGCTCTTTGCATACATTGTAAGCATTATGTGAAAAAATCAACATAAAACATTTAGCATGGAACATGATACAGATCAAGCAGTCTATAAACATTAGCTACTGTTTTCTTTAATCTTCCCAGCAACCACAGGAGGCATGTCTGGTATTATCTACATGTTACAGATGAGGAAATGGAGTCTTTTTTTTTTTTTTTTTTTTTTTTTGAGACAGAGTCTCACTCTGTTGCCCGGGCTAAAGTGAATGCCGTGGCATCAGCCTAGCTCACAGCAACCTCAAATTCCTGTACTCAAGCCATCCTACTGCCTCAGCCTCCCGAGTAGCTAGGACTACAGGCATGTGCCACCATGCCTGGCTAATTTTTTTTTTCTATATATATTTTTAGCTGTCCATATAATTTCTTTCTATTTTTAGTAGAGACAGGGTCTCGCTCTTGCTCAGGCTGGTCTCGAACTCCTGAGCTCAAACAATCTGCCTGCCTCGGCCTCCCAGAGTGCTAGGATTACAGGCGTGAGCCACCGTGCCCGGCTGGAAATGGAGTCTTAAAGAGGGTAAATAATAAGCCTTGAATCATGCAGTTAGCAAGTGGAAGAGTCAAGATTTGAGCCCAAATATAGCCAATTCCATAACTCAAGGTCTTAAAGGCCAGGTACACTGCCTCAGCCAGTACAGCACAGAATCTGATGAAGGGAAGCCAGGCTAATTGTGAGGGTTTCCATGGCAAAGTCCCAGGTCTGCCACCTGCTGGCCTTGTCACCTTGGACAAGTCATCTCTGTGCCCTGGGACACATTTCTTTTGTCTTTACAGTGAAAAGATTGACTTGATTACATCTATGTTTCTTTCCAACTCTAAAACGTCATCAATTAATGATTCTCTCTGGTCAGTTTATCAGAATAGTACAGAAAAACACAACCTAACTTCAAGATGTAAATGATATATTTTGGTCTCTACACACTCGCCTTAGTCTAACTATATTCTGAGTCCCCCTTTGTCTTGTGATATACAGACAATTTTGCAGGCCCTGATTTTTTAGAAAGAATTGACCACATTAGTACATAGTCGGAATAAGCAATGTGGGGACTAAAGGAAATAAAGAGTAGAGAAGCAAGAGGAAGAAAGGGAGATGGAGAAGACAGAGAGAGAACCAGCGCACTGCCACAGATCTACTCAGTGTTTCTGTGTCTTGAGTCCTGCCTTTAGTGTCTACTTTATTACTTTTGCACTCTCCCTAGGCAGATACCGAAAGATAAGCCCTCAGCTGCAGTAGGGCAGCTGGGATTTTGAATTAGAGAGACCTGGGTCTCAGTTCCAGCCCGGCCATTTGCTAGCTTAGTGACCTTCGACTTTACCCATCTGTTTGCTACAGGACTTAAATGAGTCATTCAGCTCCAGCTCCTCATTTACAATTCGAGGTTAGCAATATTCCTCACCTCTCATGACTGTTGTCTGGAGTAAGAGATGGCGTATGTAAAAGCTTAGAACAGTGCCAGGCTCACAGTAGACGCTATACAAAAGTGTAGCTACATGAACATGAGTCTTATTTGGATGTTGAGCAATTCTACAAATTCAAGGCTTAAAGAGTGTATTATTGCTGTCGTATTTCATGTGGCCAGAGGAATCTTTGCTAACATTTCATAAATGGCCCTTGCTGAATTAGCTAAAACTTCTGAGCCAGGCATCAGAGGCTCCAAGATTTGTAGAGTCTAGTCTGGTAGTAGTTTTGTGGTTTTCTTTTTAATGGTTGTTTTAGTAGTAGCTTGTTGTTTGCTTAGTTCTGAAAAATAAGCTCTGCTCAAAGACTGGGACTGTTATACCATTCAAATATATTTTAATGTGACTTGTAGGAAGACATGAATTGGGAATTTGTCAAAGAAACTTACAGAGTCTGGGCAGTGGCACTTCACTTGGAAAGCATTAACCAGGAGCCAGATAAGCCAGCTGGCCTCAAGTTCAAATTGTTAACTTTTTTTTTCTCTTACATAGCCTTTAAATATCTAAATATTTTGATTAAATGCATTGGGATTGTCATAAACCCAAAACACTGATTTATCATGCTAAACAGGGAGAATCATTACCATTCCTGTATGTACCATATCACAGAATTTCAGTGTAATTAAAGGTAAATTTTTAGAAGCTAGTCCTGTTAGAAAGGAATCTGCAGGGTAATTTCACCTAGGTTATTTCTCCTGATGGGCTACTGTTAGCTTCGAATAAACTCAACACTTAGATTTGCAACAGATGTTCCTAAAACAGAACAAAGAAGAGAATTGCTGAATTCCTTGCAAAGAAAAATAAACCTGAAAAAATAATTGAGATCTAGCAAGGCGATCTTTAACATGAGGAATGAAATTAAGTACATTACAGACAAAGAATAATTCAAATGTTTCCCAATTAAGGGGCTAGAGGAAGAGCTCTTTAGTTAGTTTTGCTTTTCTTACTTCATCCATTCAACAAATATTTATCTCTGAGTTTCATTTGGTGCTATTCCAATCTGTTGCTGTCTTATTAAATTATATACATAGGTATGTCAAAACTATAGCTTTTTCCCATTAATGCTTTTTATTAAGAAACATTTCACTTTGCCAAGGAATCATCATTATAGAATTTCATAGAGCAACAGCCACAATTTCTTTAAAGTTTTCTTGTATCCATAGTAATGGACTTTCCAAAAAAAATTTGACTTTAATAGCAAAATCTCAAAATAACTAGGTATCTGTGGGTAGAAGAGACTGAGATATCTCTTTTATCTTATCCAACTGTATTTTAATTTCTTATTTCCTTGTCTATAATAACCTTCACTAGATTTTAAGCCTCCATAGCCAGTGACCTTTGCCCTTTCAACATTGTCATCCCAGATCCTCTTATAACAACTGACACATAGGGGACACTTAAAATAAAAGAAGAAAAAATGTTTGTTGAACATTATAGTGGAACATGGGTAGGTACAAAGGCAGGGAAATAAACTCATTTTCTTCTTTGCTTATTTACCAAGTGATAGACACCAATTGGATACAAATGATGGAAAGGGCTCTAAGGATCACAGTTTAATTAATTTAGTTAAGTCCATATCTGGTATATTTCCCAAATTTTTTTGCCTAAAAACAAAAAGAACAAAACTTATTCTTATCCTTATTACCTACTTCTAAAACAAAAACCCAAAACTATCAGTTCACTACGTAAATGTATAAACAGGTCTACATGTAAATAATCACCCATTGCTAACGTAAGATAAAACTGAAATTTATCTTCTTTTAAATTTCTAAATAGATGAGTATATAGCCATAAAGTTAGCCTTCTCTAGTGATTCAGTGAGCTGCAGTGTAGAGATTTAGACCCTGGAATGAGGCCTGGATCCTTCACTTACTATCTGGATGACCTTAGGCAAGTTGCATAAATGGTGTAAACCAGAGATAATCATGGTTCCTACCCCACAGAGTTGTTATGAGCATTAAATGGTTTAAATATATACAATGCTTAAAACAATGCCCAGCAGATAGTAAGCACTGATATAAGTTGGTTATTATCACAAATCTCATCATCATTACTTCTGTATCATAACTGACCCTCCCAGCTATTCAAACCATACCCCAATTCTATTATATCTCTAGCCCTAACAATAGTATACCAACTCATGTTCCACCATGAAACTCTCTTCCAAGTTCTTTTATGAAGCCAGGACTATCAGACAAACCTGCCTGGAAAATAAGAAGAAGATTGACTTCCTATTGCTCCTTCAGGGGAGGACCAGGTCACATCTCCTATTTCCACAATAACCACTGATGTATCCTAGGTATCCGAAGTTGCTTTAGAGAGTGGAGTAGGAGTGGGGATGGAGATGGCACTGCAGAAAGTATAGAAGACAACCTAACCGAATTCTATGTTTTCTAATATCCATGAACCGAGTGCAGCACCTGGTTTATTCATTGCAAAGAGTGTTGTATGGGTAGGGCATAAGTTATAGCTGAAAAGAATGAGATAAAATTATACTCATTTATTCCATTTCCTTTGAGTTTCTACAGAAAATTTCCACTGTGAAGAGTATGGTGAACTATATATTTTGAAAAGCCCTTCAAAGATAAAATTCTAAATGCTGAATTAAATATAAAAACTCATTTTAAATGCATTGCTGAGAATACATGAAAATAAGAAAAATTTCCAAGCTCCCATCCTTCCCGCATTCAAAATAGGGAGAATACAAAAAGAGGAGGTGAGGATATCTGGACACAATGGCATCCCTAGAAATAAGAGATGGGAGTCTTTATTTCTGGGCAGTGCCTTCCAGAATAAAACCTATTAAAAAAAACACACAAGTTATGAAAGATGTGTCAGAATTAATAAATGATAAGGATCACAGAATTCTTTCACATATTTTTTTCTCTGCAAGTCTCTCAATATTTATTGCATCATCTAATACTCTGAAAATAGAAACTATGCATTAGGTAGATTAACTGTTCATACAAAGCTTAATGGAATGCTAAAGGAATGAAGATGGTGCCTGCAGGTGTGGTTGATGATATAATACCAAGAAAACTTAGAGGTTAAGAACTCAGAATTCTTGGGAGCCTATTTCTGCCAAGGAATGTGGGCACAGTATTTGGAACCGCTGAGTTATGTAGCTGAGAGGTCTAAGGTTGACTTCTAGTTTGGTGAGATAATATCTCTCCATAACAAATCCCAAGGGTAAGTGTTGTCAAGTTTTACCTATGAGACTCAGAAATACTTGTAGATGGCCAAATACAGGCCTCTTTAGGCATCCATTTCTCTCTTAATAGAGTGAAATGTTCATCCAATTTACATACCTTTAATATATTTTAACAATGTGAACAGCTTCACAAAATCTGTTACTATATTTTCTTTCTGTTTTATTATATTTACTGTTCTGGATTTCATTATTGATTAATTATGGATTTGATCTTTGTCTAGCTAGCAATATATTATGTGACAGCAGGGCCATTTCTTATTTTTCTTTGCACCCTTTTGGACCTAACATATTGATTTGCACATACTAGGTACTCAAAAAGAGTTATGGAATTAGAAAAAGAGATTAAAAATGCTCTTTCTAAAATCACAGTTTGAATCAACATTCATCCTTAATCCAGAATCTTCCTTACTATCTCTACACAGTTACCTCTTACTTTCTGAGTCACTTCTGAGTACTTCTTGATTGCATTGTGATAGTGGATGCATTAAATTATATCCCAAGACAGAAAGTAAAATATGAATAGCTAATAAAATGTCAAGAGTTTAGTGAGGCACAATGGGCCCGATTCAAGTGTGAGGCTGAGCCAGTTAAAGGTCTTGTTGAGAGGGAAGTGTTCATTCATATACCAAACTCTGGCCAAGGTAATTACCTCTTCTGGACAAGCACTCTACTCCCCAGAGGCTACTTTACTCACCCTGACTTGACTCAACTTTGGATAAATTCCAATATAAATATTCTTTAAAAAAATCAGGCAGAGGGAAACATCTCAATCTTTTTAGAATAAAGGGGCCTGACTCTCAGTTTTATGTTTCTTTAGTTTTACCCATCAGCACACAGCACACTGACCTCTGCATTACTCATAAGTGCACTACTCAGGTGCAACTGAAGGGAGACCAAACTGCTACTTCCATACTGCCTTCTGAGTTACCTGCCAAAACTCACTTCTTTTTTCTTGAAGGTCCCAAATGTCCTGATTTAATGTGTTGATGACATCACACTTGAGGGTGGTATGGCTGGCAGGACATTAAATAAATTACATTTTATAAGGTGCCTAATGTGCTAATACTGGGAGGGCTAAGTTGAGTTCTATGCCATCAAAGTTCCTCTCTGGATCTCAAAAATGAACCAAGAACCTTAGAGAAAGAGAAAATCCCTCCTTATTAATTTATCCAGCATACTTTACCATGGTTCTTCAGACAAAGAGAAAAAGATTAGGCTATAAAGGTAATAGTCATAAAGATACACACATAATCTTACTTTCTACAAGATTAGTGGGAAAGGAGATGTTTCCATTTCTGAATTTAGGGAGGTGAGATCCAAATCTTCTATATCCGATCAGAAAGGGTAAAGTGTCATTGTTGCATGTCTTAGTCCATTTGGGCTGCTACAACAAAATACCTTAGACAGTGTGGCTATAAACAACAAAAATTTATTTCTCACAGTTCTGGAGACTGGGAATTCCAAGATCAAGGCACCAGCAGGTTAAGAGAGGGCAGTTCTAGTTCATAGATGGCAGCTTTTAGCTGTGTCCTCACATGGTAGGTGGGGCAAGCCAGCTCTCTGGGACCTCTTTTTTAAGGGCACGAATTCCATTCATGAGAGCTCTGTCCTCATGACCTAAGCACCTTCCAAATACCTCACCTTCTAACCATCACATTGATGATCATGTTTCAACATGAAGTTGGGGAGGAGGAAACACAAACATTCAGACCGTAGCATTGCATACACTATAGAAGTATTAAGTAATCATAAGAATTTGGTACAAACAATGTCAGTTTAACATCACTAGTGATTTCATGTGGATTTCATGTACCTTCTCATATCATGTGATGAGGAGGGCATTTCAACTCTGTGATATTCTTTCCAAAAACAC
Source organism: Eulemur rufifrons (assembly GCF_041146395.1). Classification (NCBI taxonomy): domain Eukaryota; kingdom Metazoa; phylum Chordata; class Mammalia; order Primates; family Lemuridae; genus Eulemur; species Eulemur rufifrons. Next base: position 33,513,287 of record NC_090998.1, on the reverse strand, counting down.
ATAACCTCAGTCTAATCATGAGAAAAACACCAGAAAGGCCTAGACTGGGGAACATTACAGAGGAGAGTTGGCCAGAACTCCACAAGGTCATGAAAAACAAGGAAAAACTGGAAAATAGTCATAAACCAAAGGAGACTGTAGAGATATGACAACTAAACACAATGAGGTATGCTGAATTGAATCCTGGAAAGAAGAGAGAACGTTGATGGAAACACTGGTGAAATGCAAATAAAATCAGTTTAATTTTTTAAAAAAACTCAGGATGCTCTTTTGCTGGAACTGCCTGAAAACAATTAGAAATAAACAAGGTAAGCATACATGTAAACATTTTTAAGAAAGGAAATGTAATACTCCCTTTTATAATTCACTTTAGTGGTCAATTTTAGTTATCCTGAGAAGCTTAGATGTTTTGCTTATTTATTCATTCACTCATTCATTCATATCTTAGAAAAATAAATACTTATACTTGCCATGAGCTAAGCCCTCCTTGAGTACTAAGTGTACACACCATTCAACAAGATAAATCAAGTCCCCGTCCTCATCTATAACCTATCTCCTTATCGGGGCCAATTTCTCTTCTCTTATTATATATAGAAACAAGAATACTGTTGTTATGCTTGGGCTGCCATACAAAATACTGTAAACCGGGTGACTTAAACAACAGAGATTTATTTTCTCACAGTTTTGGAACCTGGGAAATTCAAGACCAAAGTTCCAGCCCATTCAGTTTCTGATAAGGGCTCTATTCCTGGCTTGCAGACAGCCACCTTCTCACGATGTCCTTACATAGCCTGTGTGCAGTGCGTGCACACAGCGACAGCACGAGAGTGAGCTCTCTGATGTCTCTTATTATGAGGACACTAAGCCTGTGGGATCAGAGCCCCACCCTTATGACTTCAGTCAGTTGCTTCCATACTCCAAATACAGCCACACTGGGGGACAAGGCTTCAAACATGAATTTGGGGGTGGGGGGAACACACACATTTAGTCCATAAAAAATACGAAGAAAAAAAAAAAAAAGATGAACTGTTAAATAATCCAAACCTCAGCCTGAGTAAGGCTTGGGTAACTTGAAAAGCAGAAAGCAGGAAATTTAATATCCCATCTTGTTTCTGGGGTTTTTTATACAGCCTGGAGAATGTTGAGAGGTATAGCAAAGTCTGCCTTTGACACAATTTATGGAAAGTTCTCCTCCTGCTATAGCCTGGAGCCAGATAGCAGAGAGTTGCATAAAAATAGGAAGATACAAGTCACACAAACATTTTTTTTATGCTCAAAAATAATATTAAGTTGGAACTATCTTCTAAGTTGAGGTTTGCTTCAATTGCCTCACTTTAAACAACACATATTCCAGTTTTCAAAATTCGATTCTATTTCTAATGCTGCTTTCATTCACTGAGAGAAGAGAGAAGGAACCTAAATCTGGGTAAGGTGAATGCAAGACAGATTTGGCTTATGAGAAGATTGGGATAGATCCACATCCATGTAAAAATTAAAAGGAAAACACAAATCTACATGAAAAAATAGAAATGCAAAACTTACTTCTGAATCTAGAATATTCCTGGGCTGAAACTGACAATACTGCCAGAACGTTTTATCATGTAGATATGAAAAAGTTTTTCAAATGGCTGTGACAGTGGCTGGCATTCACACTGCATTTGCTCTATTGTATTTCCTGATAAATAATTTTAATTAATATTTTAATTTGGTAAAGATTTTAACATGAATTAGTGCTGTAATTATAATAGTCTTAACCAGAACTTTTTTTTTACATGCAAGCACTGTTTATTTGCAGTAGGATTGCCATTTACCTCATTCTTTTACATGGCTCAGCTTATCACTGTTAAAGAGGTAGGCACAGTTCCCAGACAGCAAATTGTGGCGGATTTTTTTTTTCCAGTAGCATCTGGTGTTTTGGCAGAAAACTCATTGGGATAATCTTAAATATGGTTAGTTTTCTTTCCCAGGTCTTTTTTTTTTTTCCTTCAAACACTGAAAGAAGCTGAATTTTCATTATTTTCAGAACTGAGTAGAGAAATGCTCAAGAATCATTTTTAATGACAATATATCCTTAAACTCAAGAAAGAAAGTCATTCTGGGGAATAGCTAAGAAAGGAACTCCAGCCTTAATTCCTTTTTTAAAAAAATCTAATTTTCCCAGAAGCACATGAACATGAAATCTAGTTTCTCTCTCTCTTTCTCACTCCCATTTGCTCTGGGAACCAAAAGCTGAAATAAAATCAATATCAATTTACTTTGGCTTTACCAAAATGGAATTAAGAACTTCTTTTTTTTTCTGAAATAATTCCAAATCTCATGATCAAACTCCCAACTTCAAAATACTTAACCCCCAGGTATCTTGGAGGTTAGCACAAGTAATGCAGCAGTAGATAAGGCTCAAGTTAGGGGCCAACATAGATCTTCAATTTATTTGGAAAAAAAAAAATACCACACATTAAACCCAGATTTTGCAAGGTCTTTTAGGAGTTTGGCCTTTAAATGATAAGCACAGAAGTTTTTCATGCAATATAATTTCATGACCAAAATAGTGTTTTCAGAAGATGAATCTGGTTGCAGTGTGGGGAGGGACTGGAAGGGAACAGGCTCAAGCAGCAGCCAGTTCAAAGATGAGTGAGGAGGCCCTGAGGGCTGAGGCGGGTAGAGCGGTATTGGCAGTGGAAGATCAACAGAGAACCAGCCAGAGTTGTTTTTAAATTGAGGGAGAAGGTGTTTCCCTTTGATGTCTCCAGAGGCCAGGCCAGCTCTGCAGCTGCCTGGGTGGATGGTCCCCGCCCTCTGCCCGTGGACCCCACATGCAGAAGGCACCATCAGCATGGCCACCACTCAGCCTCTTCCCACGGGCAAGGCCACGGTGCCCAGAGGACATCACCACAGACTCCACCTCCTCCAAACAGTTCTCTTTTGTTCCTCTGTTACTTGTTTTGAAGAATAATGGTTTCCCTAATCCACTTTATTCTTATAGTTTTAACTTAATTTTTATTTTCCTTCTGTTCCTTTTTGAGTTCTGACTTCCTACTCCAAATCCTTAATCCCAAGGAATGGTCTGTTTTTAGCTTTTCATCTCATAGGATTTAGCTTTTTAACCTAAGCCATTATAGCTTTTACTTAAGTTTTAACCTTTTATCTCATTGGCTTATAGTATTTTATCTTTTATTTTTAGATCTCATTTGTTTTTGTATTTTTAAACTCTTAACCTTTTACCTTGACGGAGATTCTAAATCTCTTATTTTAGCTTCCACATCATTCCCTTGTAGCTTACCTTATTCCCTCTTTTGAAATTTTAACCTCTACTTAACCAACTGTCCCTTTTTTTTTTTAATTTTCCCTAATTTTTTCCTTCTTTTATATTGTTTCTTGGTTTTAGCATATTTTCATAATGAACATCAAAGGTTGGTAGCATGAAAAGGACCCAAACATAACTAGGGAAGCTTGGGCGCTTTTTCCTCACCCTCACCTCCATCCTCTAACCAACCTCCCATACCTCCAGCATCCCAAAGGCCGCCTTCCTGGTGCCCCTAGCAGATCTTCTAGCCCTTGTGAGACTGAATTTTAAAAATAAAAATATATAAATAGCTTAATTAATGAAACTAGAAACTGTTCTCAAATCTATGACCTCTGACATATATAGCCTATAAATTTTGGGCAAATGAGCTCTCCGTGTAACACCCTGAGACTTGCCTTGTGAGAAGGCAGGTGATGTTGAAACTCCTCATAGGAGAATGTAAAGTAAGTTGCATTCCAGGACAGGGAGTTGGCACCACTTATAAACTCATCCGCTTCCAGAATCCTCATTTCCAGGTTGGTCTTCTCTTTCCTCAAAAGATTCAGAGGGGGATCTTCTTCCCTTATTCTAAAAGATGAGGATCAGCTGGCCAAAGTGGAAGTCATCACAAATAAGACTTCTGAAAACATGAATTTGATGTGTTACTGCCGGCTGCTATTTTAGTCATGATACACACTGGAAAAACCTAAGGTCATGAAAAGGCCCATTTTACCTCCATATGATGGGTATAAGTTTCCCCAAAAAAGTTTTAGGGACATAGCTAAGACTGGTTTCTCTAATCTTTTTCCTATCTTCTTAAGGAAGTATTATTCTCCAAGATGGCTAAATCATAATAGCCGCCTGTCTGCCACATGCACTGTCATCTCTGAGAACTCTCACAGGGTCTCCATCCAACATTCTGCTACAAGGCACTCTCTTCCTAGAACCAATCCTGCCCCATTGTTTGACAACTGGATTGCCTGCAACTCCTTCCCTGCCTCAGGAAATAACATGGCCTTCAACACTTTCTACTTGTAGGACAAGACAGGAGTCAGCCTCCTCACAATTTCACTCGAGAATAATCCTTATTTTGCTTAGCACCAACTCCCAACCTATAGCAATGACTTCACAAAAAGAAAAAATAAATCCAATGAACTCAACTATTGTAAGACCTGTGAGACACACTCTACCTCAAACAAGATACTTTCAATTAATACAACTTGAAAGCCCTTAGAGCTTACCAATGATGTTTTGTCCATTTGTTCATTCAAAACTATATACTGGTACTACCATGTGCCATATACTGTCCTAAACACTTGCAATATATGAATGAAACCATGCCCCTGTTGTCATGGAACTTACGTTTCAAAGGGGGAGATAAACAATAAACAAACTAATAAAGATATGTCAGCTGGTGGGCAGAAAAATAAAACAGAGAAAGGGGGTCTAACGGATAAAGCAGGTGCCATTTTGGATGTGGCCACTGGGGGAGGCATCTCTGAGAAGGTGATAAGTGAGGAAGAGTCCTATGAAATGGGTTAATAGTCAAAAAGTGATTGAAAACGTTCTCTGTGTTTCCAGGTAGAGAAATGTCTCTTTAGTCTTGCTTCTAGGAAATGTTTGTTCCTCTTGAACAACCAATTTATTTTTATCTTAAGGACACTGTGAATCATGTAACTGATTGCGAAACCTTTTTATGTGGCTACTGAGAACCATAGATCCAAATTTGTGGCCCAACCCTAGCAAATGTTCCTAATGAGATGTGACATGTTGGGTATTATCTCACCCCGGGCATGACCTTAAGGATCTTCCCTACCTCTGTTTCCTTTGCTTGTTTTCTTCATTTATGTTTGTTTTTACATTATTTTGTTTTATTATAGATATGTATTCTTTCCTGAAGCAAAACAAGAAAGAGAGAAGGAGAAAAAGAGCAGAAAGAGAGAGAGAGAGAAAGGAATATGCTGAATGCTGCAGACAGCTCAGACTAAGACCTGAGCAAAGACCATGAGATACTAAGTCAATAGTAATCAGAGGTCATTGCTACATCTCAAAGAAAATGATTTTAGTGAAATGCTGGGAGTGACAGCCAGATTCTCCGTGGTAAGAACTGAATGTACAGTTAAAGACAATATGAGCGACTAGCATAAACCACTCATCTCCACCACACAGACTGTGCTCTGTGCATGCAGGAGTCTGCACCACGGCCCTTCCTCCCACAGCCAGCAGTGCTGCCTCTAGTGCCTTTTGAGTCTTCTCAGCACCAACCTCATTCCTTGGACACCAGATAAGATTGGGGTCTGGTATTAGATTGCCTGTGTTCAAATTCTGTCTCCCTCACTCACTGGCTCTGTGATTTGGGCCAACACTATTAATCTCTCTGTGCCTCTTATTTTCTCAATTCTACAATATATATGATAAATTAGACCAATTTCATAAATCATTGGAGAATTAAATGAGATAATGGAGAAAGAGAATAGTACCTGGCACGGACACTTTGGTAATAAGCACATGTAGGTGCTTATTACATTTCAGCTAGTATTAGTATCACTACTATTATCTCTGCTTAGGAGAACACGTTGATGGAGAGGAAGGGAATGGGAGCTGCAGAGTCCCTGCCACCCTTCAGATTTTGTCACTACACTATGGAAGTAGCTTTAATCCTCTGTGTATTCTAGATCCTGAGAAGTGATACAGTCCGATACTCAGATTGTCCAGAAGTTTTGCTAGTATCTCAAAAATTCTCTTCAAGTTTATGATGGTTCTCTGGCTTTCTCAAGAATAAGCAAGTTCCAACAACAGCCAACGTCACAAATCCTTATCTAAATAAAAGATCCCAGCTCTCATTTAGAGGAAGTTTTTTTTTTTTTTTTTTTCTATAAAACCTAATGGGAGAGGATATAACACTGGAAGCCAAGGTCTGGAAGGAATGGGGAAAGACCACATCCAGCTGTTCTCCCATTCTAAAAGAAATTCTGAGCATGCCATGCTCCAGCGGAATGTGCAATCTTCCTGGTCAGGCCTTCATTCTATAGTTGAGTACACTGGTCTAATCCTTATCTGGACGAGCTCATAGAAAGTATTTCCAGACTTTATATTTCTAATCGAAGACGGAATTTCTGCTATATAAACAGCTAAGACACATGAAGCCAGTTTTGTGAAGTAGGTTCTTCATAGGCACCTACTCTAGAATGTCCTAGAAAGGTAGAGGTCTGCAGCTGCATTTCCTAGATAGCTGGCCAATTACCAAGCAGCCAGGTATTTAAAACTCCTCTTATATTGTTAAGGTGTAAAGATAATAGACTACACCATTGAGTCTATTGAGTCTATTGAGTCCCCTGACATTATTTCATTTTGCTGTCTGACTTATCACTGAGGATCTTCATTTGGTCTCCATCCTACTTCTCTCTGGGGTATTTAAAATGGAAAGGAGGGAAGTCCAGGAGTTCCAACAATAAAATATTAAGAGTTACAGAAAGAGTGAGAAGAGGCAATGAAAAAGAGGGAATATTCAAGATAATTTCCCAGATTTGAATACATGAGTCTCCAGATTAAAAAGGCTCACTGAGAGTGCCCCCCACAAAAAAGAGTGAAAAAAAATCTATACCAATGCACATTATGTTGAAATTTTAAAACATGGAGGACAAAGAGGAGATCTCACAAGCTTAAAAGAGGAAACAAAAATGGAAATCCTACAAAGCATCAGAAATCTAAATAATGTTAAAAAAAATTAGACCAATACTTTCAAAGTTCTACCTCAACCAAAATCAAAATATAATAAAGATATTTTCAGATATAAAAGGTCTATGAAAATTTCATGTACACAATTTCTTGGGAAGCTACTGGAGCTGATGATGTCCCACCAAAATGAGAGGAAACCAAGAAAGGACTACATCGAATCCAAGAATTAAGGATCCTAACCCAGGAGAATAGTGAAAGGAACCTCGAAAATGATGGTCCATGGGATACTTTACAGCAGCACCAGGCATCAGGCCCAGAGCGCAAGAGGCTCAGACTTGAGCAGAAAAGGGATCCAGGAGGGACAACTTCAGAAAGGAGAAGCTGATAGAATTCCTGATGTATTTGGATTCTCTTCATGGAATACTAACATTCCTGGCAAAGATTTCTGGGAAAAATTAGTGATGAGTATGTAGAAAAGGAAACAAGTAAGAGATAAGACAAATATTGTTCCCAGAAAGCACAAAAACTTTTTACAAAAAAAGTATGTTTACCGTAGACTTCTGTATGACTTATCAGTGAGTTACATTTGCATGATTGTATTAATGTAAATCCTGAATATTTATCCAACCAAAAATAGTGATATAACTCTATCATAGCAGAAATTGAATGGATAAATCAATAAATGGCAGTATAAGTATGTGATTTAGAAGCATGAAAGAAAACACCAAAAGAAACAATTGAAATAATCTCTGTGCAATAAGAATCTAGTATGTGATGCAGAGAGGGAAAGGAGACTGCTGTGCTTTGTTTAAAATGAGGTAATAGCGCCAAAGTATTTAGTAGAGGGTCTGGCACATAGGAAGAACAATCTTTGTGTCTGATGAATGAATAAATGAACAAATAAACGAATGAATAAAATTTTGTAGTGAGCAACAGAATTGTGTGCCTTTTTAATTTTAGAATATGCATATATATTTACATATAAAATTTTGATTGAATTAAGAAGTTAATCTTAAAAATATCATAGAAATAAATAAAATATGATAATAATGTCTTGAAGATATTATACCATGTTTTTCAAGATCTGAAAACAGCCCACCTTTGTAGCTTCATCTTCAGTCACTTCCTCTCCATCCATCTTATTCCCCTCCCCTACAAAATACCTGCCCTTCTCCTGACATTGCATGCACCTTGACATTGCTCTGCTCTGCCTACCCCACTCCCTTGGGCTCAAATGTTCTCCTCAAACCCCATCCCATTCCCCCTCTGCTATCCCCATCCTTGACAAAAACCTAGAAAACTCCTGTATAAGGAGTGCATACAAATCAAAGATCACTTTAGCCCTGATACCTTCGCTCTATCTCCCAAGCATAATCAGTCACTTCACTATTCCTATTGAATCATAATTATTTATATGTGTTTATATCCCCTAGGAGTCTAAGCACTTCTCATTAGCAGCATCTCCACCATAGGCAACTATTCACACCCAGGGGCTCTAACATAGTACATGGAACTTATGTTCGAAATAAGTATTGAATGAATGAACCAGGAAGTCATGATATACCAGTAGATAAAGTAAGAAATATACACAGGAAATAACAACAGATCACCAAGCTGGCCAACAACAACCATCCTCACACAGCACACTGTTGTTTTCAAAAGATTTACCACTATTACAGTCTCTATTACCAGCTATCAAAACGTCAACAAATTCTGAGATTATAAACATTTTCCTACATTTTTAGAGACTGACTTTTCTCTCTAAGTCTACTTGTTAGGTAGATAGCAAGGGATTCTGGGTCTCCTAAGGACGAAAGTGGGTGCTGTTGCTCCCATCTTGGCCCTGCCCCACCCTAATTCTCCGTATCTGGGGGAGGAGGGAACACCCTAGGAATCTACCAATTAGAACCTGGTGCGCCAGCTGCAAAAGAATGCAGAGGACTCTCTAGCCCACGGGCCAAGCAGCATAGGTACCATAGAGTCCTGAAAGTGACCTAGAACCCACCTGCGCAGTAAGACTCAGGTCATGCAGCTCCCAACTGGCCAATCAAAGTGGTTCTATGGCGATGTTTAAACCAAGGAGAGGTCCCCATCCAGACACCATAAAACAAGACCCAGACCGTAACCAAGCTCTCTTTTTCTGCTGTGACAAGGGGTCCAGTCGTCATCTGTGGTGTATGTATCATGCTTTATAAACCTATGTCTTGCACTTGCTCTATAATCCTATCTTGCTCCCCCTGAATAAACTTCACCTCATGCTTGCCTTACTTTGGTGCATCTGGTCATTCTTCGGCCATAAACACACTAAGAACCAACTTTCAGACTAAAACATGACATACTGTGGATATGGATTTTTTTTCAAATAGTTCATTTACTTTTTTAGAGCTTAAAAATTGTCCTTGAAACAGACTAGTTGTTGCTGCTAATGTGTGTGCATGTGTGCCTTTTTTAAAAAAAACTAATTTCCTTGGTGTTTCCAGAAAAGTTTCATGAATTGCACCATGATAGCTGACTTTCAACACCTTTTAAATGAGGTCATTCACATATGGATTGGAATCATATGTAAATTTTGCCTTCAACAATTACCAAGGGCAAGAAGGCAAGATTAGATGACCATTATTTCTCTGCCCACACAAAATTTTCTGACTTTTTATTAGTCAAGGTCAAAATATTTTCTACTTAAATAATTTTCTCTGTCTTACATTTATAATTTGTTCCTTCCACGAGAAGATATATGAGTTCTCTCCTAGTTTTACCTCTTCTTTACTATTATTTTCATTGGCAGAGGCCAGGACAATTTATGCCCCTCATATGTGCTGCAGGGTGGGGCGCACACCCCTTCCCACTCCTAATGAGACTGGACTGACTCTTTCACCCTTCATAAACAGATAAAGATCTCAATGGGAAGTGAGTATTTTTATGAATAAATACTCCAATACCTGAGTTGAAACAAATATCATGATTGTATTGATTATGAAGAGTTTTGCCTGAGCCAAGCTCCAAATTATTTGCAAATTGCCTAATACTGTGTATTTATGTGGCCGGGTTTTGACAATTATTTGTCTGGTCAACAAATACTTCTTGTGAAACTTCTGTGTTCAGATACTGTGTCAGAAATCAGGATTAAAAAACAATTAATGAGATTTACCCTTGTCCCTATGGAATTCAATCTACTTAGGGAGACAAACACAAAACAGACTACCACAGTGCTCGTGGTAAGAAGCATAATAGATGCATTCCTGGGGCACTTGGGAGGAGTGGTTAACCCAGTTTTGGAGAAGAAAAATTCTTTCAAAAGGGAGAATGTTTCATTTAAGGACTGAAAGATGAGTAGGAAGTTGAAGGTAGGAATGAGGAGGTAGGTGGGAAGTTCTGGGAAAAGGGAATGTTATGTTCAAAAACCTGAAGGCAAAAAAAAAGTTACTTTTAGGGAAAATACAAGTAATTCAATACAGCTAAAGCACTGGAGAGAGGGGGTCGTGAGTCCAACTCAGCTAGAGAAGGAGGCAGGCACCACGTGGTGAAGGGGCTCGACATTTGGACTCTATTCTAAGGAAGCTCGAGTACCACGGGCATCAACACAGGGGCAGGATTGCTTTTCAGAAAAAAGCCACTCAACCAAGTACCATTTGCCTTCTTTGAGGCAGGGGAGGCAGTAAGGGATTGGGAATTCCAGGGAGTATGTAAGCAGGCAGGTTTATAGGTACTTGGGCTCCTTCCAAAGAGCTTTCCAGGTAGCAGCTAAAGATTGGAATCATCTGCACATATTTGGCAATTTAAGCCTGTGGTCCACTGAGGATCAGAGTTGAGGAATTGTGCCAAATCCAAGGCATTTGGTTATGTTTACAAAGTAGACAATTTGTCAAGTCCCTTTCAGTAGCTCCCAGTTGTGTTCAAATATCCCCTCTGAAGGCAAATACAGATACACAATAAAATACTTTCCCAAAACACCAACAATATTTCCTGAAGTTTTCAGAGGGCATTCAGGAACAATGAACTCAAAAACTTCTCATGAAGTATCTCTTGCTAGCCAAGCATGATGCTAGGTTCTGGGGCTGCAGAGATGAATGGAACATAGACTCTGACTTCAAAGTACTCCCAGTGCAGCAGAGTCCAAAGGCAATTAACATATGATAAGAGCAACGTAATTAGGATTAAAAAAAGGTGCTAGAAGAGCAAAGAGGGGGAAAGCCTGGAACAACCATGGGAGGCCTCATGGAAGTGGAGGTCTTTGAGCTGAGCCTGAGGATTGAGTTCATCAGGCAGACAAGAGGCATGGAGCAGAGGAGAGAGAAGCATCCAGGCACACAAAGCAGTCTTGTACATTTCACATTAAGGGAACAGCAGGTAGTTCAGAATGCTTGGGAGAAAGCAAGGCTTAAGAGATCACGTCATAAACTGTCCTGTGTATCATAGAATGGAGCAGAAGGAGAAAAGCCTGTTGGGCAGTTGCAAAGTGGCCCAGAGAAAAACTGTAAGAGCCTGAACTAAGAGACAGAGAAAATGACTGCAGATTTGAGAGAGATGAAAAAGTAGAAATGGAGAAATTAGAGATGTGAATTTTAGATGTATACCAAAATTGTAACTGCACAGCAGCCAGGAAGAATGATTTTCATTTATGTTCATTACAATAAGTTTGTCTTACAGGAAGTTAAAAATGCTTAGGATAGGGTCTACACTTTTGAAATTGATACCAATGAGGTTAGGTACATCCTACTACAGGACCTCCCTGGCCCTGCTCTCGATGCCAGGGCAAGTTAGTACCAATGAACAAAGATCTTATAATGCAGCATGGTGGAGCACGAATGATGCATCCGTGCAGCATGGATCGTATTTATGATCCCTGGGACTGGGAGGACCTGGGCTTGAAAACTGGCTCCACTACTGACTATATCACTTTGAACTCAAAGAAGGTCATATTAATCATGATATTGATGATGATATTTACTCCTTGCGTACCTCCAGCGAGAAGGAAAGTGTGTGTGCGTGTGTGTATGTGTGTGAATGTGTGCATGAGCATGTGTATGTACATTTAAACAGAATAACACCACACAGAAGACAGTTATTTTTATTTCTACAGGGAATTGTCACAGTAATGGACCAGTCTCAATAGTCTATAACTGGGAGATGGCTCACAATTCCTTTCCCATCATGCCCAGGTGTTTTTGTTACTCAAAACCAACATCCTTAAGCTCTCCAGGTTGGTTTCAACTAGTGGATGTTTCCATCACCTTAAAAATTGGGAGGATATTGAATATTTCCTTAAAAAATACTTTCTTAACAAAAAAAGAAACTAAAATTAATTGTATTGGATGGCATATGACATGAAGAGACTTAAAAGAGCTTTTCCAAGCCCATGGTTTGAGGTTGATTCCCACAGGATACACTTGGAAATCTCACTCCAAGTCACTCATAAATGGCATAAATATATGCATGGTTTACTTATTTTTCTACCAATAGCATTGAATGCCTTTACCAGAATTTGCTGTGTAATGTTACCTGATGGTCCTTTACTTTTCCCAAGAGTTGAACCTGATCCTGTCATTAAGATTTCAAAAAGTTACTGATGCTAAAAATACATGTATGTGTGCATATCTACCTGTAGACATTCATACATACACACATTCTTCCAGGTTCAGAAACAGGTGTACCTCTTTTGCTGCTACCAGCAGTTTCTTCTACTCCCAGGCTTTTGCTCTCTTGGTCTTTCATCACTGAAGCTGGTGTTTACCCTGGAGCTGACATTTTAACGTCAACCCACCAGGTGTTCACAGTCCTCTCTCCCGTGACACTCCTGTAGCAGATGGTGCAAATGGCCTGGCACACATATTCTGATTCATTGCAAAAATCAAACCGCCAGACTGCTGACTAGCTTGGCAAGAAAAGGAGAAAGTTGTTACTGAAAAAACTATTATGAATTATCCTTCGGGTGGTGACTTTGGACTTGTCCCTGCTTAAAGATGATTAGTAATTTACTTAACCAGATTAAATAAAAGCTTTTAGAGGAGTGCCCTGTTTGCAAAGATAGCTATAGGCAGCAGGAACTTGCCCTTACAGAGCAAGAGGCAAACAATAGGAAGTCAAAGGGTGCAACTCGCACTGGGGAACGGACACGCCTGGAGCTTTGACTTGGGGGGACAGGCGGTACATGGGCAACGTATGTAACCTGAAATTCTGTATCCCCCATAATAAGATGAAATAAAATAAATAAATAAATAAATAAAGCCAAAACAAAATTAGACCAAAAGTAAAATTTTTTAAAAGTTAATAGATTAAATGGGAACAGTGAAAGTTCTTTTGGACTTTCTAACTTCCTGATATTATTCCAAAATCTCTAACACAAAATTGCTTCTTAATGATACTATTAATATTTTGCAAGATTAAAGAATATTTGACAAAAACATTTCATAAGTTAGCTATTTCATACAAAGTACTTTTTACTTTTTACCCATTTGGAAAGAGTGACTTTGGAAATGTAATAGAATTCTACCAGGCAAATCTATATGCAGACAGAGAGAGAAGGAGATCTAAATGTTTTCTTTGTAGTTAGAGCCTTAGAATTAAATCTTCAATTTCCCATTGTCACTTCCATTACTTTGCTCCACTTTTCCTTTGAATCATTTTGAGGCTGCCATCCCCCAGCACTTCCAGTGGCATCTCTGATGCCTCCCTTTGTAGATTCAGCCATACCCACTTCCTACTCTATGCCTCAATCATTAACCACAGAGTCCTGGAATGAGTCACAATGCCAGAACCATGGGGATGTCTGGATTCAGTCTTCTCCATACCATGAGACTCCTGACTGGAGGCCCCTGCCCTCCAGGGGGGAACCTGGACAGAGCAGTCTAGATTCTACAACCCATACCCCAACATATAGGCCTATTCCAAGTCTCCTTTATTCAAAGTGGCCTGTACACTAAGGTCTTAGCATGTTTCACGGCCGAGCACCTGTGATAAAGAATTAATCTTAAAAGGAGCCACTAAAAAAGACAAGTTACATAAAAAGGAGCAAAGGTAAGGATAAGCAGATTTCTCATCAGAAATAATGTAGACATGATCGTTAGAAAAGAGTATAACAACATCTTTAAAGTACTGAAAGAAAAAAAAAACCTGCCCATTTGGAATTCTGTGAAAATGCCTTTCCAAAACAAAGGTGAAATAAACACTTTTTCAGACATATAAAAGTTGAAAGACTGTATCACCTGCCAACTTACACTACAAGAAATGTTAAAGAAAGTCCTTTTGGCATAAAGAAAATGGTATCAGATGAAAATATGGATCTATATAAAGGAATGAAGAGAACTGGGTATGGTAACTACATGGTAAATATATAAAATATTTTTATTATTATTTAAATGTTCTTAGAAGATAACTGATGGCTAACTAAAAATAATGATAATACATAATAATAACAAGTAAAAATAAAATATCTGACAATAGCAAAAATGTTGGAAAGGGACAAATGGAAGTAAACTATTGAAATGGTCTTCTGTAACTCATAATGTAGTTTATATCACTTGGGGATAAACTGGGAGAAGTTAAAGATTTATACTATAAATAAAAAAACACTAAAATAATAAAACAAAGAGTTACAGCTAATAAGCCATGAAGTTAAATAAAATGAAATCTTTAAAAACATTTACTTTATTCAAAAGAAGAAAGGAAAGAGGACAAAGAGAATAAGAATAGGTGAGACAAATAGCAAGAAGATAGAGTTAAACCTAATCATATTAAGAATCACATTAAATGTAAATGGCCTAAATATTCCAACTTAAGGTTAGAGACTGTCAGATTAGATTAAAAAAAAAAAAAGACTCAACTTTATATGCCTATAAAAATATGCTGTAAATAGATAGACACAGACAAGTTAGGAATAAAGAAATGGAAAATGCCAACATAAATCAAGAGAAAGTTGGAGCAGCTGTATTAATATCAGACAAAGCAGATTTCACAGCAAAGAATATTACTAGGGATAAAGAAGTTGTTTCATAGTAGCAAATGGGATGGGTCAATTCATCAAAGGACACATAAACATTTATTCACCAATAACAGAGCTTCAGCATGAAACAAAAACTGACAGAATTACAAGGAGAAATAGACCAGTTCATGATTGGAAAGATTTCAATACACATTCCTCAATAATTAATGAAAAACAAGTGGACAAAAAATCAGTAACGTTATAAAAGACTTAATGCTATCAACAAACTGGACCTAATTGATATTTGTGGAATACTCCAGCCAACAATATCATTCTTTTCAAGTACACAGGAGCATCTTATGGGATAGACTATATTTTAGGCCATAAAACAAGTCTCAAATTTAAGAGGTTTTAATTTATACAAAATATATTCTGTGACCACAGTGGAATTCAATTAGAAATCAATAGCAGAAAATTATGTGTAAAATCCCCAAATATTAAGAAATTAAACAGCACATTTCTAAATAACCCATGGGTCATAGAATAAATTAAAAGGGAAATTAGAATGTATTTGGCAGTTTCACAGAAAGTTAAACATATGTTAACCATATGACCAAGCCATTCTGCTCCCAGGTATTTGCCCAAGAGAAAAAAAGAGCATATACCCATACAAAGACTTGTGCATGAATGTTTACAGTAGCTTTATTTTAATAGTAAAAAACTGAAAACATCCAAAATGTCCACCAACAGGCAAACAGATAAACAAACTGTGGTATATCCACACAAAGGAATACCACTTGGCAATAAAAAGGAGGAAACAACTGATAGATGCTACAACATGGATGAATCTCAAAATAATCATGCTGAAAGAAGTCAGATATAAAAAGAGTGTGCACTGTATGATTCCATTCATATAAAACTCTAGAAAATGCAAACTAATCTCTGATGGCAAAAACAGATCAGTTATTGCCTGACAATATGGCAGAGGGTGGAGAGGGTCACAAGGATGTTTTGAGGGTGAAGGACATGTTCATTATCTTGATGGTAATGATGCTTTTGTGGGTGTATACATATGGCAAAACTCATCAAATTATATACTTCAAATACACTGTTTGTCAATACTACACAGTTATCAGAAAACAAAAAGCCACCCCAGTTGTGATCAAGACCATATTTGGTAATATTAAAATCACTATCAAAAATGATCCAATTTAATGGTTTTCAAGCTGTGCTCTGTGGAGTTTCCTCAGGGCCTGCAGAGGGATAGTTATGGCTGTACACACATTCATTCTTTTTCAGCAGGAAAGGTGGAGTGACTTGCTCAAAGGCACACAGAGCTAGAGCCAGATCAGACTTGGGGCTTCCAGGTTGCCACTTTCAGGTTCTTTTAAATACAATCCACTGCCTCTCTTTGAAATCCCCACAATAAAGTTGGCAAATGGAGCTGTTTCCAGCTAAAAAGCCACAAAATGAAGGTTTGTCCTTTTTCATAAGTAGATACATTATCTTGGACCAGTCTACATGGTGAAATTTTTCCAGTTATGTTATAGACTCTAGTATTGTAAATGAGATGAAAGGAAGTGCTAGAGTTATGTTGAGTTGTATTTCTTTGTTCATTTTTTCAACTCTATGGAGTGCTAAATGAACATTATTAAATACAGCAAAAAATTTATTTTGCTTATTTAAATAAATCATGAGAAATCCATTTCAATATAAGTTAGTAGTGAAGAACATAGGCATTGGAATCAGTCATGTTCACATTTCAGCTCTGCAAATTCCAGCACTGTTTGTTAATGGACAATTCACTTAATTTGTCTCAGCCTATTTGCTCATCTTTAAAATGGAGCTAAGAAGTACTTATTGCAGAGAGTTGCTGTGAGGATTAGATAAAAGAGGACAGGTGTTACATTTATCAGTGACTAGAGTATGGTGAGAGAGAGAGAAAGAAGCATAAAATGAAGCCGGAATATTAGGAGACATCTCTTTGGTTCAAAGTAGGTGGTATCAACTACTTTGCGTGTAGTCTCCACTGCACGAAGAAATGGTAAAGAATAAGGTTAGGAACAGATTTTTGCCTTACCTACAAGCACTTAGAAACTGAAATGAAAATTTTGAGCATTATTTGGAATAACAGATATCTTAGAAACTAGAACCCTGCCAATATTAACTTCTAACAAGTAGCATCAAATACATAAGTTTTAGTGTGTCTTCTTTTCAAAGAACAAAATGCCTACATTTGAGAGTCCCTATGAAGTATATCAACCTGACCATTGTATCCAGATGCTCTCATCTCACCATCTACTGGGCCCCTCCACCTGCTGTCCCAGACACTCCAAGTTCAGAGTGCCCAGCCTTGAATTCTTCATTTTAACACTGTCACAGTTCCCACCTCACCACACACACCCACAAATTCTGCTTCTCGCCAAGTATTTTCTACCTCACTTATGGCTTTGATGTGGCAGTGACTAATTCCCTATGACAGAAAGCTGGGAATCAGCCATATTCCTCCCTCATCCCCCACATTCAACCAGATCTCCAAGTTCTGTCCATTTCCCATCTACCTTTGTCGTCTTTGTTCTGTTTCATCGTATCTCAATCTTCTTAGTTCTGGAAGCCACCATCTCTCATCTGAAATAAGATGATGGCTTCCTAACTGGTCTCCTTCAATCCCATCCCATCCTCTTATAAATCACCTGCCATGATGCTCACAAACATCAATCTAAAACACAAGGGCCACCAAGTCACTCTGCTGATTAAATCCTCAATGCCTCCCCCAGTATCTATAAGCCAACACAAGCTCTCTAATAATGGCTTAGAACTGCCTCCTGGTGTGGCTTCTGTCTGGATCTCTGGCTGCTCAGCTGCCCTACCCTCACCCTCCCGTCTTTATACTCCAGTGATAATGAATTTCCAATCACTGTAACACACCATATTTCTGTGTCATGGGCATTCAATTCTTTCTGCCTGGAATGCTCCTTCCCACCTCCTCTTGCCCACCTGGTGAACTCAGTGAAGCCTTCTATGACACACTCCTCACATTGGTCCCCCACAAAGTTAAATACTCTGGTGTTTATATTTACACTGTTGTCCCTTTCAGGCTGTGCTGTAAGCATTTGTTTATATAACTCTCTACCACACTCAACTGTCAACTCTTCAAGCTTAGTGGTCGTGCCTATCCACTTAAATATCCACATTACCTAACTCAGTGCCTGGCATATGGTAAGAGCTTAATCTGCCTTTTAATTCAATGTGACTGTTTACTGATCCTTGATTCTCTTCATGTTTATACAGATAATATTTTTGCAGTCTCTTCTGGGAATTTCTACATGCCTGGTTACACTGCTTAACAGAAATCAATGTTGAAATAAAACATCTTCTTCAGCTCAAAGCAAATCGACAGACTGAGGATTTGGGAAGGGGACATTGAGTCGAATAGCAGCGTGAGAGCATTGCAGCACTGCAGATCATGGGATGGGACACGATCGTGCCCACCCTGGCATTGTAAAGGTGGCAGGCAGTCTGAGGGAATCTGGAACTCGTCAGTGTTGATGTTTTAGGGACCATAAATCAATCTTCTGCTTCCCCCTCTGGCAGGTGGTGCCCTTCATCATGAAAAGAGGCTCTGTCATGATGAGTCAAATGTTTATTACGTTGAGTCAGCAGCACCAGCTCTTCCATGTCAGAACTCAACTAACTGCTAACAGCACATCATTAACAAACTGCAAAACCCCTGTGCCTCCTCATGACATTCAGCATTAAACTGGAAAATGTTTAAAGCCAACTCTCCTAAATCCGACAGGATTGGAAAAGCAGTAATCAGCCCTTTAATCTTCTTTACTACACACCATGGTTATATAATTAATTGATTCTTTTAATAGTCCCCAAACTTAACTTCTTCATACCAACTTTAAACATCTCTCCTGCCCCTGCTTTGCCTTTGATGTGAAACTTCTTCTCTCACTATTAAATGTAAAGAAAATAAAGGTTCCTTTATGAATTTACAAAAAAAAAAAAAAAACAAAGAAGCTAAAATTTACCAGTATAGAACTGTCCTTTTTGGCCAAACAGAACCCATTGCTCTTGAGTATGATGTCACATTAATGACATGTAAATTCCTCCCATGATAGGGCCTGACTTCTGGAAACTTTCTTTGAATGGGAAGTTCTCTCCACTGAAAAGTCCAGTCCTGCAGCACAGGAATCCAATGTGCTGTGGTTGAGCAGGCTGTCTTTACTAACAATTACTGTATAGTTCAACATTTAGAAAATTTGATCAAATAGGATTCCCTGTGTTAATGAGAAAACTCTCAGAATAGAGGGAGCACTCAGTAATTGAAAATTTAACTCTGTTCTTGCAAGAAAAATGGTGTGGCACCATTCATTCAGCGGTCAGTGGTGCAGACAGCTGTTCATTTAGCCCATTTTCTGCCCCAGATAGCACAAACCACCTTTCCCTTTCTTCCACTTGAGCACAGTCCTTAACTTGAAATTAAATACTTGTGTCCAGACAATGGAATATTATTCAGCACTGAAAAGGAATGAGCTATCAAGCCATGAAAACACACAGAGGAAACTTAAATGTGTATTACTGAGTGAAAGAAGCCAATCTGAAAAGGCTACATACTGTATGATTCCAACTCTATGACATTCTAGAAAAGGCAAGACTGCGGAGCAAAAAGATCCATTGTTGCCAGGAGTTGAGGAGAGGAAGGGATGAATAGCTAGAGAACAGAAGAGTTTTAGGACAGTGAATCTACTCTATAATTCAGTGGTCCCCAACCTTTTTGATACCAGGGACCAGTTTCATGGAAGACAATATTTCCAGGGACCAGAGAGCGGGGGCTGAGGGAGTGATGTAAGCAATGGGGAGAGGCTATAAATATAGAGGAAGCTTCGCTTGCTCTCCCACTGCTGCTCACCTCCTGCTATGTGGCCTGGTTCCTGAGTTTCATGGAGGACAATTTTTCCACAGATGGCAGGGGTGGGGGCTAGAGGGGGCAGAGCTCAGGCAGTGATGCACTGCCTGGTTCTGCAGGCTACAGACTGGCAGACTGGTACCAGGCCACGGTCCAGGGGTTGGAAACCGCAGCTCTATACAATGACATATGATGTATGTCATTATACATTTGTCAAAACCCACAGAATGTACAACACCAAGAGTGAGCTCTGATGTAAACTATGGACGTGCCAATGTAGGTTCATCAGTTATAACAAATGAGCCACTCTATTGTGGGATATTGATAATATAGGAGGCTGTGCACAAGTGGAGGCAGTGGGTATATGGGAAATCTCCATACCTTCCACCTAATTTTGCTGTGAACCTAAAACTCTTCTAAAAAATAAATTTTATTAATTAAAAAAATAAATGTTAATACTTGATGAAGAGATCTCTCCAGCTGCTTATACAAAGGAATATCTTTTCTGGTTTATTGAGCCATTCCTAAGTCTTTCCTGTATATGAGAAGAATCTTAGGATAACCCTTGAGATTTCTATTTTTAATTGCAATAATCTTTCTCATACCTGGTCCCAGACAGTCCAAAATAAGGGCCAAGGCTGCACTAGGAATAGTTTAGACACATACTTTTTGCTCGATTCTCCCCCCATTATCAGAGGATGCTGGATCTCCAAAGAGAACAAACATAATAGGATTCAATTTTAATCAGTGTAATTGTTGCTGCCTTGGTACTGAACTATCACACTTATTCACAGATATCAATCTCAGAGAAAATAAATTGCAGTGGGTGAAAAATGCCTTGGAACCACATAATAAAAACTCTCCCAGCCCACCATACACTATGCTATTAGTTGCCATAGACAACCTTCCTCTGAGCCCTCTCAAATCCAAACACCCTTCAAATCAAGATGAAATTCATAAAGGCAAAAGAGTTTCTTTCTACTCCTCTGCCTCTAGCTTCCTACAGCAGTCAGCCAGCTTGTTCCTTTTTCCAACACTGAATCCTGGCCCACACTCAGTTGTACCGTAAAACTTTAGACTTTTAATAAACTATAAAATTAACCAGAACTTTAAGATAAATTGCTATTGCATGCAGTGATTTAAAAATAAACCTCCAAATAGAGCTGGGTGTAAGCAAATGCAAGCCAAATTTTACAATGGTGTGCAAAATGTCTTTCCTAGAGGTGTGGATTTGATGTTGCCTGTCTCTCAGAACTGCAAGGGTGGGGAGGGGGCATCCCATGAAAGACAGCAGAGAGCACTCACGCTGTTTTTATATTTGGGGCAAAGATTTCCTAATTATTTCTCTACTTGTCCTTTGCTTTTGTAGCTTTCATTTGAGGAGGTGGGGGGTGGAGCCCATTTCCCCTTTTGGCAGTGGGTTATACAGTTCTCAGGCAATAAAACCCTGGACCTCCCTGACTGAGGAGCTCCCTCCGTGTTTGACGGCCCTCTCAGTTTTCCACTCTTAATCAGTCCTCCCTGGAGCACGTACACATACAGTTTATATTACATGTTCTTTCTTGTAAAAACAAATGCAAAGTGCTGTCCTACAATGGATTAAACCACCTCTATCTCCTCCCTACCTCCATCCAGCGGGGATTTTTTAAAGCCTGGTAATCCATAAACACAAAAACATAAATTTTGTTCAGAAACAGGCACCAGTATATTAGCTGCAGGCAGAACGCTTTGCTTTGGGTAGTTGTTTCATAATTTTTGTATTTCTCTGGCACTAACCCAAGTGCCTGCAAAAAGTAAACTATATTAACATTTTATCTTTATGTTGCTACCCCAACTGCTGCATTATTCGGCACCTTAGGGGAAGCCCATGCCCGTTTTCATGCTGACAGGCAGCTTTCCGAGCTGGTGCTGTAGGTGGTCTCACACCTGCTTCCCGAGCCAGAGCACCAGCAGCTGTTATTCTAAAGCCTGATTTGAGTAGGTTGAATTTTGTTGATACATTTCCATGGTGCCATTTATGAGGTAATGTTTGTGGCTTCAGACCATGTGAATTGCTATGTACCTGACTGAAGAAATAAAAATTTCATAGCATCATCAAACAACTATTTTTCATGTAGAATATACACACACCCACAAGATCCTCCCACATTTACATTTAGTCACAAAACCAAAGCTGGAAAAAAAACTAAGTACGTTAAGAAATGAAGCACAGCAACGTCCTTGCCTCTGCCGCATATATTTTCAGCTTAAATATTCTCTGTAGTCAACAGCCTGTGCCTGGGCTGGTCCCCTCTGCCAAACATTTCATACGCCCCATGTCTTCCACCTTCCATGAGCAGATATATATCCAGACATGCATGCAGTGAGGATGGAACAATGAGCCTCTCCAAAACTGAAATGATCCAAAAAGAACCAATAAATAGGAACTGTAACCATTTTGACTAATGTCTGAAGTAGAAGCCTGCTATTAATTGAAGGTAATCATACAGAAGATTGGACGAGCGATCCCCAAGCAAGTAGCAGAAAGTCTCTCAATGCCAGATTTTTAAAACTCAAGCTATATAAAGTGAATTCCATTGTAAATGGTTTTATGTGTTTGCAAGCCACTGTAGGCTAACCAAGTGTGAACAGACCCAAAACGTTCTAAATCCTATGCACCTGACATGAAAACTATATTGGGGAAAATGTATTTTTCTCCACGTTCAGTGATTTTGATCGTAATCCTAAAAAATTCTAAGGGCAAAATTCCTTGGGATAGATAACAGGATATTTGTCATGGTTCAAAGACTTTTCAACATAACATCAAATAATCCATGACAAAGTGTTATTTAGATTCACATTTTTATGCCTTAACTCCAAGTTAAGGCACCAAATGACTGCCACCCTCAGAACTTTTCAGTCCACAACACCAAATGCCTTATCATTTAGTTTCCTTGTGTACATTTCTGTGAACAACCAGCCCCTCCTTTCTTTCTCCTCCCCTCCTCCTCCTCACTAGCAACACAGCGCACACGTGTGTGCCCATGCATACATACACAGCTTATATTTCGTACCATACGTAAGAATAAAGGGAGGTATTTCATGAACATAAAAACAGCTAGTGACAAGAATTCATAAATAGATGCAATTAGCCAAGTGTAGACCATATTGTCTCAGTTTCCTGAAGGATTATATTTACTGACTTGCATTTTGATGTTAAATTTTTAACTTGCAGCAAAGAAGGATCATTAAGAACTTGGTCTGCTGCTTCTTTCAGGGTTCTCTGTATAAGGTTCCACCTTGAAAAACATAGAGCTAAGTACTTGGAAAAGCTTTTCTTTCTCTCAGGAGCAGAGATGAGCTCCTTTAGAAAGCAGCCTGGCATAGACATGGAGGCACATTGCCTACATTCAAAACCCAGCTCCACCACTTATCAGCCATACTCTCTCGGACAAACTACCTAACCTCTGTTATTCCTCAGCTGCAAAATGAGAGGCGTTGAGGGACCGAGGGTGGGGATCATGTGAGATACACTCGTGTATGCAAACCACTTGGAACCTAGGATTTACCACTTAGCTTTTATCTCAGAGTAAGTGTTTACCTTTATTATTTGTGAACACTAAGAACGATGTGGCTGCCCATGTTCACCTTTTCATTTTGACCACCAGGAAATTCAGGCCAAGTTTTCAGCCCAAACATAGTAACCAATAATACTTTGCAACTGAGCTATCTATGCTCTATTTGTTTTTATTGTCAGTCTGACTTTTCTTCAAATCTATATTTTTCCTATTCTTGATGTTTTATTAAGTTATATATATCTTACTAGCATGATTTAAATTCTCTGCATAAAAAGGAGGAGAAAAATATGTAAAAGCAATCCTAGAAATTATTGATAAGTTTATAGGTAAAAATGTGTAGATTTGGAAGTAGCCAAGACAAATCTGAGTAACTATGGTGATTATATAATTTCAAAGAGGAAATGTAGGCCCTGGATTGTGATCTGTCATAAGAAAGCATTTATTAGTCAATAAAGAGTGATCTTCCTAGAAAAGAAAAATTAAAAATGATTTTTCCCATTTACAGTACCTCAGGGGAACTCACTTTAAATATCAGTCTCTTGTGAATTTGTTTACCATGAGAGTGATTCTGTAAAAACTTAATAAATTTTGAAAGTACAGGAAACAAACTAAGCTTTTAAAATTGCAAGGCTGGGAACAAACTCTGGAACACTGTACTCATATTAAGGCAGAAAGCTAAAAAGGATATCAGGCTTGAAGCCTTTTCTGATTCTGGGAACCATGTCTTCATGATCCAAGGATTTTAGAACATCAAAATGCTAAAATACATCAAAATGACATTGGTCATGTCAGAGGACTATGAAAAAATAATCATCCATCTCCAGAAGTATTGTGCTAGAATAACTCATGCCTTGACGGGTGAGCAGTGTGCTCACTGTGAGAGCTGAGTTGTGTGTTTCATGAATGCAGAGCCATCACCTGTAGACTGTCCATGCAGTAGAGCTATATGGTATGTGAAAAGGAGGGATAGATGACTGGTACGCCAAAATTCCTGGACACCTTTTCTAAGACATTTGGCAAGGTTTTGGGGTGTGTTATGCAGTCCACTGCCAGTATAAAGGACACCATACAGTTCTATGCCACCAGCTTCATTTCCTCCAACTCCCTCCTACCTATGCTTCTGGTTGGGGCTCTGGCGTCTTAGCTGAGGAATGGGACCTTAGTTGCCATTATCACTGAAAACATCCAGTTCACATGGCAGATGCTGATGAGCACAGGCCAACCAGTAAACATCATCTCCTTCAGGGCTGCAGATGCCATGAAAAACACAGAAGCCTTTGATGGATTAATGAACAAATGCAACCTCTATGTCCACACAACCAACTATCCCCACAGTTCTATGTTGAAAAGAGCTTTTACGCATTGCCCCTACCCATTCTATAGGGTAAGTGATAAATAATTTAACAACCCCACTTAGTCCCAGACACCCTTACACTACACACTTTCTAACAATTAAATTCATTTGTGTTAATGTTTCTACTTTGTAAAATATAACCAGGATTGGCTAAACTTCTTTCAGTAAGATTATTGGTGACCTATGCAGGAGTAGTTTCAGTAAAGGTGCAAGAGAAACCAGGTACAAAAAGTTTAAAGAGAAATTAATGGTGAAAAGAATAGACTTTAAAGATAGAAAGATTTTTTGAAAAAGACATTTGGCTGTAAAGGGAGAGAATGTTAATTCAAGGCTGACTTCCTGAAGCAATTGCCGAGTGAGAGCCCATGAGGTCAGCCAGAGAGTGTTGCGTGTATCAGAGAGGACCTCAGCGTGGACGCCTCCTCAGGAAACCTCCAGGGAACTCACAGATATGTCCCATTTGAAAACACCATCATTTCAATAACATCTCTTCTGGAATAATCACCCTTTTCTTGTAACCTTACCTAATCACTTCCTATAAAGTGATAAATTATAGAGGAAATCCCTCCCAAGATGGGGTCCAGGGCATAGGTGAAAAAGAGTAATCATAATTGGGAAGAGAAATATTGCTAATTGGGAAGATGGAAGGTAAAGTTGTTTGTTGAGAGCTTCTCTGCCTGGTGGCCTCCGTGGTATAGAAGGCAACATCATGTATGGCAAAAAAAAAAAAGCACATTGACTGGTAGGAAGTTGAGGAGAATGAACAAGATCAGAAATAACAATTGTGGAAAATGAGAAATAGAGAACAGTTTCTGGAATTAGACTACATGATTCCACACAAACTGACATGTTTTGGAGCAAGTTATTTAGTTTCTAGGACTCAGTTTCCTCATTTGTAACCAAATCATAAACAATCTACCTCATAGGACGATTAAATTAGATAATGTGTTTGTAGAACTTTGAACAGTGCCTTGCACAGGGCATCCTAGCTCAACAATTCTAGCTGTGATGAGATATTACCCAGAAATATGGGGAACATTTCCAGGCAGTTCTGGGAGCCCAGGTAAATTATTGACTGGCTGACCTAGCTCCAACACCCCATTTTAATCTTCTCCATAACACTTATCACCCAGGAGAACACTAATACATTTACTTATCTATTTCCCATTCTCCACATTAGAATATATGCTCTATTAGGCAAGAATTTGTGTCTGTTTTGTTCACTAATTCATGCTCAAGTCCTAGAAGAATTCCTGGCATATAACAATTTCTGAATAAATGCTCTTTTGAATGTATTGAATAAATTAATGTCAGTAGACTGGGTGCTCTCTAGATTGGGTGCTTTTTGAAGGCAAAAATTGAGGTCTTAACTTCTGTATTCTCAATATCTGGACAAGTATGGACCCATAAAACGGGCAACACAGGTTTGATAGTTCAAATAGACTTGACTTCTCCGAGCCTAGGATTTCTTATATGTAAGTGTTGAGGTTAATGATCTCTACCTCTCAAAGTGGGTTTGAGAATTAAAGGAGATAACTTTTGTAAAGCACCCAGCACAATCTCTAGCACATAGTAGATGCCTCTGGTGGTTATTTGCTCTTGGGACTTCAGATCTATTCTCAGCGCTTCTCTGCCTATGGAGCACTACTCAGCCATAAAAAGAAATGGTGAACTAATATCTCTTGTATTATCCTGGATGGAGCTGGAGCCCATTCTTTGAAGTGAAGTATCACAAGAATGGAAAAATGAAAAATGCATTTTAAAACCTCCTTTTGTGATGCCATTCCCATTAATACTCAGTTAAAAAAAAAAAAAAAGAGCCCAATCTCTCCTTACACATAATGTTACGTGTCCCAGGTTCTCCTCCCTCTGCCAACCACATAGAGGCTCAAATTTTGAGACCCTAGGAAATCCTTTCCAATTGCTTCCCCCCTACTCTTGGAAACTGAGCACAGCTCAAGAGTCAGAAAATCTAGAGCTCTTGGCCTGAGGCGGACCACTGAGATTGCCAAAGCTCCAGCTGAGCTAGAGTTAAGCATCACTCTAACTCTTAGAAAAAAGTAGTGGATCACCCAATTAATTCCTCCAAAAATTTCCCCTTACAACAATATATCCAGTAATTATCCATTTCTTTCCCTCTTATCCCTGGACTTTCAAACTGCCTATAAAGCCAAAAATATTATATCTTGCTGTTACAAGATTAAGTTTCATTTTAGTCCCAGAAAGAAATCAAAACAAAAAGGAGAGAAGAGGGAAACACCTCTAAGCCATGCATAGCTAAGGATTTGGTTTCAGATCAATGTTAAAGAGTAGAGATAATTAGAAACATCATATGATTTGTGTACAACACAAGAGCTGCTTTGCTAACTAAAACCATAACTGACCTAATTTTACTGAATGTTCCAACGAAAATGACAGACATGCAAAGAAAGAAATATAATCCTGGCAGTGGATGATCCATATTTTCCCCTGGAGTTTCAAACACATTCCTCAGACAGTGAACAATATTGACATGCTATTGACAAGAGTGCAGGCCAGCAAGAATGTCTGCACTTCAGAAAACCCACCAGATTACAGTCGCTTGACCCCCAAAAGACTATGGTAACCAATCCATCACAAAATCCTTCTATCAAATACGTTAACAAATTTAAAGGTTCTATAATGGGAATTCATTTCTCTCTTTCAATATAGGACAAAATTAACTAAATCTTTACCCTCCCCTAAATGATTCACATGTGTCTAACTGCATGCACACTGAGTGGTACCCACACAGCATTGCCAGTAACACCCCAACGTCTAATCTCTCTTTCAGACAGATTCTCATTCCTTACTGTGGCTATTCCTCCATGTAAACATTCTTGTGAAAAGGGCACATTTTGTAAGTTATCTCAGATCATCTGGCAGGATTGGAGCTATAAGCTGGCATTTTATTTAACTTGGTCTACTCAGAAATCCCTTACATCAGCTCTGCTTTCACAAAAGGAGTCCGGCCGTGCTGTTTTCTCTTAAATATTCTTTACTGAATCCTGGTAGGCAATTACTTATGGAGTCCACCAGATAAAGTGTCAGAGAGAGTACCATGTCAGAAGTATCGAGATGGAGGGGACCCTGGGAAAATGCTTGTCCATAATAAATAAGGATGAGAGCACCAGCAAATTGGAAAGCCCGACCTCTGAAACATCTTATCTCTATCTCGCCTGTGCTGCCTTATCTAAGGCTGCTTATCTGTCTCCCTCCTTTTAAGTAAGGACCTGCCCTGCATTCTTGATTCCCATAGCTTTAGAAGAAAAAGATAGAAGGTTGCACTCACTGCAGAGGTGCCTGGATTCGCTATTGTTTAGGAATGAGCTCATTTATTAGAGAGACACTGTCACACAGCAACTGCAGATAACAATATTAGCTCCCTGTGAACCTGCTGAGGTATTGTCTGCTTGAGATTCAGGTAAAGATAGGCCAGGCCCCTGGCCAAACACACAATTGTTACCATCGCTCACATTCTCAGGACAGAGCAGGTAGGGATTGCAAGATCTGGATTTCAAAGGACTGCTAAGACTTATTACTCTCTCACTGGAAAACAATTCTCTGTTTCTACATGAATAGAGCCTTGTATTTGATTTTCTAGAAATTATTCTGCCGGCCATTAACTCATTCAATGAACATTTATTGAGCAGGGGACGCTGTGCCAAACGCCAGGACGTGTCATGGTGAATCCAAATGTTCCCTTGCACCATGTGATATGGGAGAAAGATCCATACGTAGATGATCACAATCTAGAATGACAGTAGCTGGGATAAACATGGCGCACTGTGGTGGAAAGAGCAGGCAGAACTGGGTTCAGACCCCAGCTCCACAATTCACCACTGTGCAACCTTGGATAATCTTAGATAATTTCTGAATCTCCACTTCCTGATCAATAAAATGAGAATATCTTTTTTTATAGATTTGTGTTGAGAAATGAGTGAGAAAATTGTATGTAAAACACCAACTGCTGTGCCAGACATGTGGGAGATATATAAGAAGAGGGAGCTGCTGTTGCCGCTGCTGCTTTGGACAGGGGGACTTGGGAGACAACTAGGCAGAGATTACGTCTGCCCCCACAACAGGACAGTCACTTCCCACGGGAAATAAGATGTGAGCTGGGTCTTGAAGGCTACTGCTTCGAGTATTTATTTCTGTGTAACAAACCAAAAATTACAGCCTTAAAATACTCATCTTATTTTGCTCCTAAGTGTGTGGGTCGGGAATTCAGATGGGTAGTTCATCTCTGATCCATGTGGCATCACCTGAGCCAGCAGAGGCTGAAGGGTCCACTTCCAAGACGGTCCCTCACTTGTCTATCTAGGACCTCACTGTTCCTCAGACTCTCCTTCTAACATCTCCTCCTCCCGGGCGTCTCCACGTGGCTTGGGCTTCTCACCAGCATGGCCGTCTCAGGGTCGCTAGATCTATCCCGCGGCAGCTGGCTTCCTCCACAGCATTCCAAGTGATCGGAAGTGAAAGCTGCCAGTCTCTGAGGCCTGGACTTGTCATATTCCATTGATTAAGTAAGTCATAGAGTCTAGCCAGATTCAAAGTGAAGGAATACAGACCCCATCTCTCCATGAAAGGAGTAGCAAAGATTTGCAGCCATCTTTAATGTGTCACAGATGTGTGGGAAATCACTGAACAGAAAACTAGGGAGAGGCATTTCCAAACCCAGAGAATACACGGGGTGGACAGAGACTGGAGGTGGACACAGCATTTATCTTCTCCCGGTTTCAAGTATAAGGCACATAGTTGGAGGCAGGGGCAAGGTGGGGTCATTGTCTGTTGCTCAACTTTTTAAATCCTGTTGCACCTGTGTAGAACTATGGGGCCCCATCATTACCTTGGAAGTAAGGAAATTGATCCTCCAATTCAATGTTTCTCATCCTGATGATGCCATATATCTAGTGATGATGGGAAAAGTCTCATGTTCAGTGATTATAAGGCGAGCTACTCTACAACCACTCTCTCTCTCATTCTTCTGTCCTTACAACCAAATCCTTTTTGACTCCTTATTGTTCCCTGGGTCATGTATCAGCCAGAATATTTATTGCAGTCTATTGACATTATATCCATCTTTCACTCCTGATTCCCCACTCAACTATAAGCATCTAAGCATCTAAGATGCACCTGCATCTTCCTATGTCCTGGCCCTAGTTCCATATCTGGCCCATGCTGAGCCACGAGCAATTTTAGTTCTAGGAAAACATAATCAATAAAGTAAAATGTATATCCTTGAGAGTCTTCTCTTGTTGAGGGGCACTGAAATGAAAACAAATCACTAAAACACACTGTGGCAAACTGGAGATAAATGAGACATAGGGCCACAAAGATGTGCTTAAGCCAGCAGAAGGACTTATTTGGGGCTATCATAGATTACCAAGTGATTTTATAAAAAATAAACACACACACACACACACACACACACATACACACACACAGTGAAAGAGTGATTGGGTACAAATTTAAAAGAGAAAAAACATTCTCTGAGCAGCTTTTTAGGGAGAGGCATATGTTATAGAGGTGTGATACATGTTGATCATATAAATGATATCATAAACCTTGTGGGGTTTTTTCTATTCTGGTAAACTTTCGCCTCAGATAACCTCACAGGGGAACTTTGGACTAGCAGGCATTTTTGCCTGTCTTAACTACTACTGCTCCTCTGACCTAATGTTCCATCATTTTAACTATCACTCAAGTAACTAATGAATTTCAGACTAAGCTTGGCATTCTTAACCAGTAAAATTCACCCCCTTCCTTTTCAACCCACACCCAGATTTTCCTGTTGGTGTGAGATCATTCAGAGCGCACCGTGGAGAAAGTCATCGGAAGCAGAGGGCGGAACCAGAGCCAGGCTGCTAGCCGCGATGAGCCACCCCGCAGGGCTACCCACACATTCCCCACTTTTTGGTTTTTCTTCCTCCACTAGTTCACTGCTTTTCCCTCTGTCATCTGTTTCAAAGAACCCTCATAAATAAGCATTAAAAGTCAGCCTAACCAGCTTTTACAATTATTATATAATTTAAAGGGAACTCAAAGAACATCTCATTCAACTTCTCATTTTGCACAGTAAGAACTGAGTCCCAAATATATTAAATGTTTTTTCCCAACATCACAGAATCACTGTCTGACTCCACTAAAGCAAATTGTCTTTCCTAGCCATGTCCAAAAAGGAAAGAGAAGAAAATCTGTGATCTTAGCTAAGAAGCACTGTGAACAAGAATCATAGGACTGGTACTTTTTAAAAATATGACCTGTTTTACCTATTTGATTACAGACAGTCCAAGAACATCTCAAATTTACACAAATTCAAGGCAATAGACCTTCCAAAACAGTCAAAGGCTTCTAAATCAATTCAAGGAATGAAGCTAGATATCCCTAATCCCTAAATAAAAAATACATTATGAATTCCAGTGTCTTTTCTAATTGGAAATAATATTCATCAATTATTTTGAATATGAAAATAGTTCTTCATAAAAATTCACTCTAAGAATAAGGCAAGTTTGTGTGTTTTTCTTTCAAACTCTTACCTTCCATAGAGAGTTAATGATGTAGAATAAAATTTTGTGAGCTTAAAATGATGGCTAAATCCTGAATGTTACAAATAGTGCTTTATTAACACAAGGGACATCACTGAACTGCTATAAAATAGACAGACTCTTCTTTAACCAGCAGAAAGGAAGTTGGTTTATATAATAGCAATTATATAATTCGGATGAACTATAATAATGTTCTACTATTTTGCCTTAACTGTGCTATGCTAGAAACAAAATACTATTTATGCTACCCTTTCATTGAAGCCAATAAAAATTATAAGGCCACTGATTTTATTTAAAGATGTCTACTTATTACAGATTTTTTTTAGATTTAGCTACCACAAAAATAACTTTTGGGCTATAAATATGGATGACGGGATAATTTAATCCCATACTATCTTAGCCAAATCAAATTAAAACATATTGAACTTCTATCTTCCACCCAAGTACTTTTTCTTTAACTATTTTTCTCCAAGCATTTTTGATACATTATGACTTTCTAGTTGTCTAACTTTTGGTTAGTAACCACAGCTATCCAGAATGACCCCCCATTACTGAGAACATAGGAGAAAGTATGAGCTGACAAGCAGGATGTGTGTGAAGGCAACTCCCAAGTATAGAGTCCTAGCACTTCAGCTGGGGTCGAAACTGACTAAGACTCTTGTTTGGACAATTTATAGGGATGTGACAAACATTAAGATGAGTGAAATTCCATAGTATATTCCACTGGGGAGTTGACACTTCAGGTAGACAAATCGACAGTGTAAATAAGTGAAATACGAAAAGTAAATAGTAGTCCAGAGGGGAAAACAAAGTAATAACAATATTGCTAAACACAAGGAAAGGTAAATCAATGGACCATTTGGGTGGAATTTTGAAGTTCTTGTACAAGGTACAAGGTTTCTTTTTGTTTTTTTCCTTGAGAGTTCACTAAAATATGAAGCTCAAACTTAAGATATCTTTTGTTCACTTTTCCCTTTGTTTAGATTAAATTGTTTTTCTACGTTTTACTTTCTTCTATACCTTCACAGTGTGAAGACGAATGCCTAGCTCTTTTTCTATTTTGTATAGTTTATAATAAGAATATAAAATGTCTGTCCAGAAAGTATCAAGCCATTGTTAATATAATGAGAACTGTTAGTGCGACATGGATGTAACCTGGCAGCCAAGGAGAGTGGACTCGAATGCTCACGTGTGGACAATGACAACATCACTGTATGCGTCAGTGGGGCACTAGACAGTGTTGAGTGAGCATGTGTACCATGTGGCTATTGCATTCAAAATGACCAAGTGAGTAGAACAACAAATCTGCATCAAATTTTGTGTTAAGCTTAAACATTTCCTCCATGGAAACTATTTGGATGATTGAGAGGCTTTTGGGGACGATGCAATGAGTACAGTGCAAATAAAAGCATGGCACAAATGCTTCAAAGATGGTTGGGAATCTGTTGAAAGTGATCCATATTCTGGAAGGTCTGAAATAAGAAGAACACCTGAGAACACTAAACATGTATGGGTTAGGTTAAGAGAAACTGAGAGGGCTGTATGAGATCCCAAGGTGCCTACTTTGAAGGGGACTGAGGCATCATTGTCCTATGTACAATGTTTCTTTTACTTTGTGTCATCTTCAATAAATATCTCTACTTTTCATAGTATATGGCTGGACACTTTTGGGACAGACCTCCTAAGTTGCTTGAGAACACCGAACAAATATACTACTTTTTAAGTTTTGTTTAATTTATTATTATTTGTTTATTTCAAAGTATTACGGGGGTACAAACACTTGGGTTACATAAATTGCTTTTGCACTGTCTGACAAGCATGCCCATCCCCCAGACAGCACACACCACATCCATTAGGTGTGGATTTACCCAACCTCTCCACCTCCTCCCACCTGCCTGACACCCTATGAATGTTACTTCCCATATGTGCACATTAGTGTTGATCAATTAGTACCAATTTAATGGTGAGTTCATGTGGTGTTTGTTTTTCCATTTCTGTGATACTTCACTTAGAAAAATGGGCTCCAGCTCCATCCAGGGTAATAAAATAGGTAGTTCATCATTTTTTTATGACTTAAATACTCCATGGTATACATATACCAAATTTTATTAATCCACTCATGGGATTGTGTTGGGATGGGCACTTGTGTTGTTTCTACATCTTTGCAATTGTGAATTGTGCTGCGGTAAACATTCCAGTGCAGGTGTCTTTTTTATAGAATGTCTTTTTCTCCTTTGGGTAGATGCCCAGTAATGGAATTGTTGGATCAAATGGTAGTTCTACTTTTAGTTCTTTGAGGTATCTCCATACTACTTTCCATAGAGGTTGTACTAGTTTGCAGTCCTACCAGCAGTGTATGAGTGTTCCTATCTTTCTGCATCCATGCCAACATTTGTTGTTTTGGGACTTTTTGGAGACAGTCATTCTCACGGGAGTTAAGTGATTTCTCATTGTGGTTTTGAATTGCATTTCCCTGATGATTAGAAATGTTGAGCATTTTTTCATATGTTTGTTGGCCATTAGTCTTCTTTTGAAAAGTTTCTGTTCATAGTTTTTTCCCACTTTTTAATTGGGTTGTTTGATTTTTTTCTTGCTGATTTTCCTGAGTTCTAGTTAACAGCCCTTTATCTGATGTGTAGCATGCAAATATTTTTCTCCCATTCTGTAGGTTGTCTCTTTGCTCTAGTGATAGTTTCTTTGGCTGTGCAGAAGCTTTTTAATTTGTCAGATCCCATTTATTTATTTTTGTTGTTGCTGTGATTGCTTTTGGGGTCTTCTTCATAAATTCTTTGCCTAGGCCAATGTCTACAAGAGTTTTTCCAACATTTTCTTCTAGAATTCTAATGGTTTCATGCCTTAGGTTTAAGTCTGTTATCCATCATGAGTTTATTATTGTGAGAGGTGGGGATGTGGATCCTGTTTCAGTCTTTTATATGTGGCTATCTAATTTTCCCAGCATCATTTATTGAATAGGGATTCTTTTTCCCAATGTATGTTTTTGTCTGCTTTGTCAAAGATCAGATTGCTACATGAGGATGGTTTTATCCATGGACTCTCAGTCCTGTTTGATTGGTCAATGTCTCTATTCTTTTGCCAGTACCATGCTGTATTAGTTACTACAGCCTTGTAATATAGCTTGAAGTCTGGTAAATTGATGCCTCCCAATTCGTTCTTTTTGCTTAAGGTTGCTTTGGTTATACAGGGTCTTCTCTGGTTCCATACAAAGCATAGAATTATTTTTGCTAGATCTGCAAAAAAATTATGTTGGTATTTTAATAAGGATTGCATTGAATTTGCAGATCACCTTGGGTAGTATAGATATTTTAACAATGTTGAGATTCTGCTGATCCATGAGCATGGTATAGTTTTCCACCTGTTTATATCCTCTGCTATTTCCTTTCTCAGTGTTTCACAGTTCTCCCTGTAGAGGTCTTTCACCTCCTTAGTTAATATATTCCTAGGTATTTTATTTTCTTTGTTGCTATTGTGAAAGGTATTGAGTCTTTGATTTGGTTCTCAGTTTGACTGTTGTTGGCATATATGAATGCTATGATTTGTGTACATTGATTTTGTAACCTGAGACTTTGCAGAACTTATTTATCAAGTCCAGTAGTCTCTTGGCAGAATCTTTGGGGTTTTCTAGATACAAGATCATATCACAATAGTTTGATCTCTTCTGTCCCCATTTGGATGCCCTTGATTTCCTCCTCTTGTCTGATTGCTCTGTCTGTTCCAGCACTATGTTGAATACAAGTGGTGATAAAGGGCAACCTTGTCTGGTTCCAGTTCTAAGTGGGAATGCTGAGACCTTATAAGCCAAAAGGGATTGGGGCCCCCATTCTCAGTCTTCTCAAACAGGATAATGCTCAGCCTAGAATTTTGTATCCTGCAAAACTAGGTTTCATATATGAGGGTGAAATAAAGTCTTTCTCAGTCAAGCAAACACTGAGGGAATTTGTCAAGACAAGAGCTGGCCTCCAGGCCGGGCTCGGTGGCTCACGCCTGTAATCCTAGCACTCTGGGAGGCCGAGGCGGGTGGATTGCTCAAGGTCAGGAGTTCGAGACCAACCTGAGCGAGACCCCGTCTCTACTAAAAATAGAAAGACATTATATGGACACCTAAAAATCTATATAGAAAAAATTAGCCGGGCATGGTGGCGCATGCCTGTAGTCCCAGCTACTCGGGAGGCTGAGGCAGTAGGATCGCTTAAGCCCAGGAGTTTGAGGTTGCTGTGAGCTAAGCTGACGCCACGGCACTCACTCTAGCCTGGGCAACAAAGTGAGACTCTGTCTCAACAAAAAAAAAAAAAAAAAAAAAAAAAAAAAAAAAAAAAAAAAAAAAAAAAAAAAAAAGAGCTGGCCTCCAGTAAGTATTCGGAACTACATTATACACAGATCATCACAATAGGCACTTACCAGCATAAAACCACACAACAGCTAATGGTCAAACTATAGATACCGCAATGGCCCAAGAGATAAAACAAAACAACAAAGTTCCACTCAACAGCATGAACAGAAATTCATCCCATTTATTAATTCTTTCAATAAATGTGAATGGCTTGAACTGTCCACTGAAGAGATACAGGCTGGCCAAATGTAAATATACACAGACAAGTATCTGCCGTCTGAGGAAATACAGCTAACACACAAGGACTCATTCAGGCTCAAGATGAAGGGATGGAAAACAATATTCCATGCAAACGGAACCCAAAAGAAAGCTGGTGTAGCAGTTCTCATATCAGATAGCTTAGTCTTCAAATCAACAGAAGTAATGAAAGACAAAGATGGTCGTTACATTATGGTAAAGGGAAAAATTCAACAAGAAGACATAACAATTCTAAATATTTACGCATCAACACAGGCATGCCCAGATTCATAAAGCAAACCCTACTTGATCTAAACAAAATGATAAACAGCAACACTGTAATAGCCGGGGACTTCAACATCCCTTTGACAGAACAGAACAGATTCTCCAAACATAAAATAAACAAAGAAACAAATATGCCACTTTTGTATCACCCAAGATAGCTAACATGGTGCTGAGTGTTTAATTGGCTAGTTCCCACATCAAAATATCTCATTCCTAAGAAGTAATGAAGAAACTTATCTTTAAAAAAAACATTACTTTATATGTTATCACTTTAAGATAACATTTATACATTAGTGCTTTTATTCAAAGGAGTGAGTAATGGAAAATGTTTTGCACAACCACTAGTTGAGGCTGGGAGTTGAGTACAGGGATATTTTGGAGCACAGAGCATTTGGGTCAACCTTTAATCCCAGAAGAAAGGTTTTTGCCACCTCCGTGGCAGCTAATGCCAGACCCAGCTCTGTTTCTGGTGTGGGACAGCCTGACAGTGTATTTTATTTAAATCATAAACTTCCTGTTTTTCCACTGCATGATATCATTTCATTCCAAAAGATACAATAGATAATATGAAAGCCATAATTATAAATAATCTTTAGTCAATATTAGTCAAGATACATTAAAAAATAAGTAGTTTCTCAATAATAAAGAAGAACTCTCACTAAATGAGTCCTGTTTCCTCTCTAAATAAAAGCGTTTTTAAGTTAATCTGAGTTTTTAGATGATCCCACCCCAGGGAAACAACACTAGGTTTATGATATATCAAGACTCTTTTTCTAGGGTAACAACGATTTGAGGAGGGAAATAACTATTTTTGTTAATAGGACACGGTTTTATACTATGCTATATTTAATTTCCCATTATTATTACTTTCTAAATGTTTAGGTGGTTTTGAACACACAAAAAAAAAATTGAAATGTTAAAAAGTTGGCAAGTCTATATTGCCTCCTCAATAATATTAGCTTCTGTACCTTTTCTTGATGCATTATATTTGCTTGAATTACTTTGAAATACTACATGACTGATCATGATGTTTTTCTTTTCCCTTTTCCTTTTCCTATAGTCACTACCTACATCTAGTGACTATACGCACTAGACATCGTT
This sequence comes from Eulemur rufifrons, assembly GCF_041146395.1. Lineage (NCBI taxonomy): Eukaryota > Metazoa > Chordata > Mammalia > Primates > Lemuridae > Eulemur > Eulemur rufifrons. Next base: position 33,476,045 of record NC_090998.1, on the reverse strand, counting down.
AAACACTTTGTAGTCAAGTTTAAATAACACCAAGTTCTGCCATTCAGTGACAAAAAAAAAAAACAGACTTTTAAAAGCCACTGATGTTTCATAGAATTTTATTTCTATACCATCAAATATTTATCAGCCCTAAGGAATAACCAGAAAAACAATAACTTCCTTTCCCTATTTCTGCCTAGTCTCTGACGGAAATGTTAAGAAGCAGAGAAATGACAAAAATAAGACTAGAAGAAATCAGGAGGAAAACAGTTAACATGAATAATTTATTAACAAGTTCCTGACTCAACTCCAGATAGGCCTGTCAAAGAAATAAGCTTTTGGGGGTCTTAATAGTCTCTGTAGTCTTAGTTTTTAAATGTTGTTTGACACAGAAAAAAACTTTCACTAATTGTTTAATTAATGACTCCCAAGTCTGTCAATCTGTATTTTATCTCTTTAAAATTCTTCTTTTATTGAAAGTTTCTGAATTTTTTTCAGCTTACCTCCTATGTATTAGCCTATTCCTTCTCTTTCTCCCTTGCAAATTAGTCATTATCTAGCCATTAGGCCCTCTTGTCTTTTCACTTGATGCTCTCACTAGGAGCTTTGGACAATACTCCTAGTGTTATTTACCTGTACACAGATAACTCACAAATGCATGTCTCTAGCCCAGAACTCTCCCTCAGTTCTAGCCATATATCCAATAGTTTACACTTAATATATCTAATTGGATGTCTAAAGAATCCATGGTCTTGATGTCCCCACCCCACCCCAACCAAATACAGTCTTCTTCCAGTGTTCCCTATCTCAGTAAATGACACTACCACCCACCCATCATCCTTGGCAACTTCCACACCTTCACTTTCACATTCAATATCTTGAAACCACTCATTTTTTCTCTGTCATCTCTGGTACAACATCGTCCAAGATGCCACCTTCTTTCACCTCCACTAGTACTTTGTCTTTACTATATCCACTGCCATACTAAGAGAAGTCAAGATAACGTGGGGCTACTCTTTACAAGTTCAAGGCCATTGTAATCAGTCAATATCCCAAGACATCAGGTCATTGGGAAATACCCTCAATTTGCATAGCTCCCAATCATTTACATCTACACCTTATATTAACACACACAGACATATAAACATTCACATAAGATTCACACAGCAGCACATTTGCCACCTATGGCAGTTTCAGTATTCTTTATTATTTATTTATCTTTTTGCTCTTCCCAGCCGTCTAGCTTACAAACTTCCCAATACAAATTTTAATCACAAGGCCAAGATCTACATCTCTCTTCTCTTATGGGATAAAATTTATTGGGCACTTGCTCAGGGTAAATGTCAATGAGTCTTAAAGCCAGGAGCTATACAGATTTAGTCAGAGATAGTAAAGTATTAAAGATTGTGTATCTTCATTTTCCCCTCTTCAGAACAGGCCTAAAACAATGACATTCACCAGGTTAATTTATATATTGCAGTATTTTGGAAGGCAAGCTGGTGTGGTAAAATTATGGGCTGTGAAAATCAGAGTCTCAGCCCAGCTCTACCACCTACTAGCTGAGTGATCTCAGGTGAACTGCTTAACCTCAGAGATTGCTGAAAGTCTTGAATGAGATAACACAGAATGGCAACAAAGGTAGTGCTATGACTTTAGACTAAAGAGCATTGGCTCTGGAGTCTGAAAAACCGGGCTTCAAGGTTAATTAAGTCTTTCACTCACAGAACTTTAGGAAAGTGTCTTAACTTTCTCTGGACCCCAATTTCATCATATCTAAAATGGAGATAATTCTACCTACCTCATGGGGTTGTTTTAAGGATCAAATTAACTCAGGGGCCCTAGTGATGGGGAAAGGAAACCAGGAGGGAGTGAGATGGTGCCAGGCAGACCCTTGACCACAAAGAGGTGAGTGGGATCTCAAGAAGGCTGTTGGCAGCCAAATTAAAAGCAGAGAGAGAAGAGAACAAGGAAATCAGGAAACACAGTGACCTAGAGCCGGGAATCTATCACCAGTCAGTAAAAAATAAGATGAGATAATGAAGAAAACACCCAAAGTGAAGAAAATGTGAGACCATGCAGTCCCAAAGAGAGACTATCAGACAAAAAGGAATTCCTGATGATTTTCAATTCCTGTGGAACCATCTATAGCTCACTGGTGTGAGACTTCTCTGCATTATAACAACAAAAAATTTTTCATTATAGTGGAGAAAACTGACAAAAACTACCTCAGCCAGTTGATCAAGGTCAACATCAACAATAACAAGTCATATGTATAGGACATAATTTGAATATGATGGGACAACAGTGGTATTTTGTTTGCCTCTGGGGTCCTCCTTCCAAAAACGTATAATCCCAGTCTAACTATGAGAAAAACCTCAGTTGAGGGACAGTTTACAAAATAATTGACCGGTACTCCTCAAAACTAGCAAGGTTATTAAAGACAGGGAAACTCTGAGAAACTCTCACAACCAGGAGGAACCCAAGGAGTCAGCATGACTACACGTAATGTGGGATCCTGGAACAGAAAAGGACATTAGGTAAAAACTAAGGAAATATGAACAAATAATGGACTATAATTCATAATGTGTCAATATTAGTTCATTAATTGCAACAATGAGCTATATTAACTTAATATAGTAATAATAGGGAAAACTGGATGTTGGACATATGGGAACTCTTGATACTATCTTCACTATTTTTCTGTAACTCTAATAGTCTCCTAAAATAAAAATTTTATTTAAAAAACCTTTTTTTCCCCTCGAGCTAAGCGTAGACAAGATCTGACCATGCAACCAAACAATCTCTGGCTAGACCAGGTAAAATCCTGGCTCTGGCACTAATTGGCTATGTGACCTTCAACAGATCACTCATAATTGCTGAGCTTTTTTACTTAACTGTAAAATAGAGAGAATACATTGTAAGGTTTGCTGAATGCATTAAGTGGCTCAATGTGTGGACAGCATAAGCACTTGCTAAGAATAATAACTGTTATTATTTTTACTATATTATTATTATTTAAAAACTCATTGCCTAGTACATGGCAGTACTCAACAAATATTATTAATATTTCCTTTATCCATTCCTCCAGTGTATTGGTTCTTTATAACACACACAAACACTACCTAAAATATCAATAGATTTGAAACGTCTGTACAAACTCTTTATTAAAACAAGCACGGTATACATTCAACTACACAAAATGTCACCCTAGACTAGAGTTATGTGTCTACTCGAGGAGTCTGATGCACTACACTCTGCCGGGCATTTATCCAGGGCCCACAGGCTGACAATGGGTCACACGCTGGCCTTGATCCCTTTAATCTCTTCTCACCCTAGGTTGAGCTGGCCTCAGCTTTGTCCACTCATGAAATCTGCCAGTATTTCTACAAGGTGGGGACCTCTATTCCCCCACTAAACAAGGAGGGCTAGAAGGGGAAGGTTAAATGTACTATTAAGCCCATACATGAAATTTGAATAAAAATATAATATCTTATGATGTTATGAGGAATTCAACCCTCCTCTGCCTCACTGGAGAAGGCAAGAGTCACTGTAGTTTTACCACTGGGGCTCCGTCTGCTGCTGGTGTGTCTGGTCAGGACATGAAATCAGAGAGACCGAGCAGGCTATAATATAGGAATTTCAAGCGGCAAGGACTTGATATATTCCACCTCATCTAGAATTAGCTGCACATGTCTTCCTTCTCGACTAAAGTGAAAGTTGAAGACAAGGACCTTGACATTTTTAATCCTTCATGGTCCCCAATACCGTGCCTGGTATCTAACACTTGGTAAGTGTCAATGAATTGCATGAATTCCTAGCACACAGCCCAGCCCCAGAACTAGATGAATTCGAGACTCACTATTCATCGCTCCTGCTAGAATAGCTAGGCCCTCTTCCCAGTCATCATCACTCTGGGAAAAGAGAAGGATGATCTTTATAGACCAAGCAGGAAAAACCAGCACTGAGGCTTTTCTCATCTCTCCCAGGTGGAAATGTGCCTGAACAGAAAACAGAAAGATGAGCACACACACCGGGCTCCTCAAACATTACACACGAGAGTGTGCTCTTTCTCCCGGCCCTTAGCCATCTCATCCTACCTCACTCCACCTTCGTGGCAGAAAAGCCTGGGGTTCAAAGTTAAACAAAATTGCTACGTTTAATTCCCTTTTCATGGACTGGGTACTGTAGTAGATTTTTTACTCTTATTCAAAAATATTTTCTCTTCTTCCCTGTGGGCGAATTGTATTTCCTTTCCTCACGGGAGACAGACTTGGCCATGTGATTTGCTCTGGCAATGGAATGCAAGTGGAAGTAACTCTCTCCTAAAAGCGAAGCTTTAGGAGCCAGTCCACACAGCTCAATATTGTCCCTTTCCCTCTGCCGTGAAATCAGCAACATTCCAGATAAAAACTGCTCCACTAGTCTGTGCCCCAGATTAAATAGGAAGTGCAGCAGAGCCCAAGCTGACCAACAGTGGGCATATGGTACAATAACCATCTTTTTCATAAGCTGCCAGAATGTGAGAGTGATTTGTTACTGTAGCATAACATAGCCTATTGTGATTGATACAAGCATACCTGCTAAGTGTAGGCAATTGCGCTAGGTGTCAGGAATACAAAGGTAAATAGCATGGACCCTTACTTTAAGAGATTCCAGTTGAGTGATGGAGATGAAATATAGTCAGCAAAATATTATATGCATCAGATTCGTGAGGAAAATCTCATAGAATCTCTCCTAATAAACTCATCTTGAGGAAAAGTAGTATAAGGGCCCACTGCAGCTCACTGGGTCAGGTGGTCACTGTGTCCAAAGGGTGACATTTGGAGATTGTAGCATATGGGAGATCCTAGAGGGTACTTGTTATTCACGAAAACTAAGATGTTCATATGTCCCCAGTTTGTCCCAAATAGTTCAGGTTTACATCAGTCGTTGTAGAGGCATTATCAATGGCATCTCCTTTTATACATCAAGACATCCCAGTTTAGATAATAAATTATAGAATTACTCAATTATAATGTGTCTAGAGCTTATTGGTTGCTAATAGTCTAAAAACAGCCTACTAGCCAGGCCATGTTTACCAGCCAGCTGTGTGTGCTGGTTAGACCGTGTGTTCCAGACAGGCCAATGCATCCTAGATTGCCTGCCACACCTGGTTCCTGGGAGAAAGCTGCCCAAAGAGTTCCTTAAAAAAAACAAACAATAAAAAACAACTACGCTTTCGCATCATGACCTTGATACCCTAACCACAGCCGATTAGACTTGAGAATATGCAGTCAAAGTTAATCATGGATAGTCTGGATGTAGGGACATTGGCCACTTACGAGGTTACACATTTTGAAACTTATTTGTTCATTCATTCAAGAAATATTACTTAGCACCTATTCTGTGCCAGGCTGTCTATATGGATGGAACAGTGACAAAGTAGCCTAACCAGGCATCCTCTCTTGGGAAGTCTGACGTGAGACAGAGGGGAGGAAGGGAGCTGCACCAGGAACAATGGACCCTGCTTCTGAGAAGGTGTCAATGGGTTGCGAGAGCTGCTGCTTTTTCCAGAACCCAGTGGGCTGTTGTTCTAGAATCCCTCACTCCCTGCTGAACATCCCCGTCATGGAAATGCTGGGACCATATATAACTAGTTCTGTGGCTGCTGAGACAGTTGGACCCACCTCTTGGTTCCCACACGCATCCCTAAAACCAGCCCACATCTAGACTTGCCAAATTGAGCCAATAAAAATATAGAATGTCAGTTATATTTGAATTTCAGATAGACAACAAATATGTCCTGGGGACATACTTATACCAAAAAAGTATTCATTGTTTATATGAAATTCAAATGTAACTGGATATCCTAGATTTTGTCTGGCCATTTTACCCCTACTACGTGAGCAGGGCAAGGAAGGACAGGAGGGTGGAGCCCAGGGGTGTGGTTAGAGTGCTATCAATAGCTCAAGGCTTTTGTAGCAAGTCAGCTTTGGTGCTGGTTCCATTTTTACCATCCACCAAACTTAAATAAGATATGCCTTCTTGAAAAATTCCTCACATTGAATTCCAGTTCCAGAATCTTCTCTCTCATGCCCCATCATTCCTAAGCTCTGATTTGGTTCCCTGGGCAGTGTGGCTCAACGGAAAGAGTGTTCAAAACTTAGCATTGCCACCACTAACATGTGTGTGACCTTGGGCGAGCCTCTATCTCCCAGAGACTTGGTTTCATCAGCAAGAACATGGGAATAAGAATACCTTGCAGGGTTGCTGAAAGATGTAAGGTCATTCCCTCAATCGACAACGTGCCAAGTTCCCTGCCAACATAGGCCCTTCCCTCAAGGAACTCACAATCCAGAGAGAGCTACAAAAAAGCAAAGAAGCAGATGAAATGCATTGTGATCAATGTTGGTGTAGACATTTCTAGCCCAGTACCTGGCTCCAGACAGTTGCTCGAGAAATGCTAGCTGATATTATTCATCTCTAGAGACAAGAGATCTGGATCTCTCCTTCCCCCTAGCTCAGCCTCGCATTCTTTCAAGTGCTTAGTTAAGGGCTGCTCTGGTTTTCTTCAGGCTCAGAGTGAGGCCCCCAGTGCCAGGTCTCCCTGACACCTTGGGCTGCCTTTCCAGACCTCCACCGTGGAGGCTATACCCGCCGCAGAGGCTCTGCCCCACTCACCTGCCAGGACCTCCTGTTACCTCTTGCTAGCGACCACCCACCCTGCTGGCTGGCCCTGACCCACAGTGTGCATCGACAGTAGAGATGGTCCAAGTGAGGACAATCCCTACTGTGCCTTTTCTCTCTGTCATATAACAGTTCCCTTTTTTAGAAAGACCTTAAGCATGCAGGCAATCACTCTGTGACAAGCATAGTGCTGATGTTAGAGATTTATAAGAGTGTCGGAGATGGAAATAGCATACCATCCAGGTTTTCCAACTAGGAAGCGGTTTTATTCGTGTAGCTACCTCTTTAACTCTGCTTCAACTTTCTAGTTTCTGGGTTGGCTCAAGCAATGTCAAAACCTGTGACTGCAGCTCCGGCAGCTTGAGAGTGGGAGTGTCAGCGCAGATTTATTTCTGCGGCAAGTTCAGTACAGGCTGAATTTAAAATATGAAAAACAAAAGTGAGGCTCATGACTGCGCCACGAAAGGGGTGGGGGGAGGCACACAGGACCTCTACAGAAGCACCACCATCAGCCTCCTCCCAACTGCAATTTATTACAAACGTTTCTCTATTCCAGCTTCTAACGTGATGTGCCAAGCTGAAAAAGAGGCAGATCATTGTGGGGTTTCACTGTGCCTGCTTTTACTAGCCAGCTCCGGTCGCGCCAGCCCTCCCATCCTCTCGCCAAATACAGAGTTGCAACACAGAGGAAATTGTCTTCTGCTGAGTAGAGGAATGGCAAAGTCCCCACAAACGAATGGTTGATGAACTCGGTCTTACTGTGCGCTTAGGAGTCCGGAAAGCAAGAGGAAGTGGGACTGTTGCTGCATTGCAGGCCCAGGGGGCGGGAGGCCTGGGGGCAGCTGGCGTTTAACCCAACCACCTGGAAGTATTTCCCGCGATAGCTGGGGTCTAACATCATCTAACATGGGTGAATAAGACTTAAATGACCTGATGACAAAGTTATGTAAGGCAGTCTTGTCTTGTGGCAGTTCGAGCTCTTCATCCTTCCTGATGGTGTGTTAATATAGCCTCTCACGTGCCCTTGATAGGAACAAAACTGGTGCAAAGGGTGTTGCATAGGAGTGCCATCTGTCGCCTTGATCTTCTCCCTCCAGGCGCCCTTGCTTGCTGCTTTTGTCCAGGTCTCCATGGTCGCCTCATAGCATGAAGAGCACCCCACTTACACCCCAACTGGTTTGGAGGTGCGGGAAGGAAACTGATCATTCCTACTTGTAAAGAGCAAGAAGCTCCTGATGAAACAAATGAGCTGCGAAGGAGGAAGGCACGGGAACTAGCTCCCTTTTGTTCCCCTGAGGTCTCCTCTTGGCCCCACGGCATCTTGTGTCTGAAAAATCTTCTGATCTCATGAATCTTCATTGTTCCCGTGGTGATTTGTGGTACATGGTCGCTGACTAATTTTTCCTTTCTCCTTAAATTCCTGTGTCTGCTTTCTGGCATTTTTATCTTCCCATTCCTTCTCCGTGGAACGGGCTTCAAACAGAAATGAAAAAAGGCTCTCCTACAGATAAACTCTTTCACATGGTTAGCTTTTGCAGCACAATTCTTATTTTCAACATAAATTCCTTCATCACCAGATTGGAAAAGATTAAGTTTTAAGCTCCGTGATGGCCATGTCCTCGTTGACTCGGATTGCCTCCCATTTTTTAGAATAACTTCTAAGTTATTTAGTGACTAAAAGTTTCCAGAACTGAAAATACATTTTCAAAGTTACAAAGATATTATCTATAGACCATGCAGTTTTATTCATTCATTAATCCAATTTTTATTGAGTGCAATGTGCCTGACTCAAAACTATACGTTGTAAATCCAGCAAGATAAGCACAGTCCCTGTCTTCAAGGAGTCAGCACTTATTCTTACATCCATTCCTTATTTCACAAATATTCACTGAGCCCCACAATCTCCTGGGCATTATCAGGCCTGAGGATACAGTGAGAAACAAAATAACATCCTGGTCCTCATAGTGTTTTTGTATTCTTAATTTTTTCCTCAGGTCTAATGGCCTATTTTACACAAACTTTTGGTTCTACGACTGAAAAACAACTATGATTACAATTACCATTGGTCCAAGACAATATCTTTCCAAAAATCCCAAAATTTTTATTAATTTTCAGCAATTTTCTTCAACCAATTAAATGCAAATCATTTGCCTGGTTATGACAGTTCATTAAACTGAAGTCTTGGCTGTTTGAATGCTGTTTTATAGAATGAAACACACTCAGAAGGAATAAGCATTGCTATGATTCCATTTTCCAGGAGATTTTACTTACGTGCTCTGTTCTTTCTTAGTCTTGGAATCATGGCTACAAAATACACTTTTTTATATCCATCCTAATGGGTTTCTTGAATTAAATGTTTATTATGACAATAAAAAGAACTAGTTAACAATGAATAAAATTAACTTCTAATTCTACCCAAGAAGAATTAACAGGAGTCTGATACACTCTCCCATCTGAAACATATAAAATAACAGGCCAAATATGTGAAAAAGAGGGTTCTTAAAACATAGGACTCCAGGCAACAAATATGAGTGATCTCTGAGTGACAAGCCCTGTGACTGCCTGAGCTTGCTGCCTTGAGAGCATTTCTGGGCTACAGGCAGGGAAGGAAATCAGGCTGAGTCTAAGAGTCTCCCTAAGGTGAGAAGACACTGAATGCCTGCAGAAGCCCAGGCAGCTACAGTTCACAGAGTAAAGGATAGTAGAGGAGAGAGCTCTGATTTAAATGAGAAGAAAGCAGATTTTAGCTTGCATAAAAGCTAAACTACTGTGCAACAGTGATAAGACCTGAAAAATGTTTCCTTGACTGTTCAGGGGCAATTGGCTCTAGGGCATTTCCTATGAAATAGCTCTATCATTCCTCTGGCTGAACACCACAGTTTTGCTACTTGATTGTTGCAGAGCAACCATGAGGCCTAGACTCCCAAATTGGTTGTATTGGGAGGAATATGCCTTCTTGGGTTGGGTACTAAATTACAATAGTTTTTATTTTGGTCTGGCCAGCCAAATAATGTTGATGGTGAAATGAAGAACACATTCTAATATCAGGAACCATTGCTAACCCCCTGGTATGGATAAGTGGGAACAACAGCCTGTACCATCTGAGATGAGATCTACCTCTCCCTCTGTAGGCTTTGGTGGTTAGGCATAGACCTTAAAAGGCCAGCTAGAGTCCGTATCTCATCCAGGATGCCCTCTCTCAATCATCTGTGTATAAGCAATTCACCTCCTCTCATTATAATTATCATGTTCCGACTTCCATTCCTTGTGGCTATATCAGCAACACCAATTACCCTCCCTTTTAAAATCTTAACTTACTTGGTCTTTATTGTCCATAATTCTCTCTTGATTCACTAACTGTCCTTTCATTTGTGAGGAATATCAGTGTTCTCTGAGAGTGTCTTTCTTGATTCACCTCATAAATATCATTCTATTCTGTACTCATCATATTAACAGAGTTTGTTGTACTAGTCTCTGATCGTTGCATGCATAGCACTCGTTGCACCAGTTTCTACTCATCGCACACACCCTCCCCATAGAATTCCATCAATTGCCATGTTTCTAATTTCCAGCTATAAGATTAAGTCTCCCATTTATCTCCAGAGCTGCAGAACTCTTGACCTATATTTCCAGATGTCTTATGGACTTTTCTACCTGTACTTTTCTGCAAACACCAGAATATGTGAATTTTCCCTGTTTTTGATTTCAGTTAACAGCATCATGATCCACTAAGAGACTCAAACCAAACTCACCACCATAAATCCTCACCAAGTGCTTAGGCTTGAGTCTCTTGATGACACCTACTTTATGCCTTTTCAATATTACTCAAATCTGTATCCACATCCCTGTCTTTGTTCAGGCTTTCATATATCCTTTTAAACACAGATACCTTTCAAATACAAAATAGACCATTTAAGCCCTTGTTTGAAAAGCTTCCTGTGTTTAAAAAGATGTCCTGATTAAGAAGCACAGAGAACAAAAGAGAGAACGTACTTCTCTTTACAAGCATATAGAAATAAGTCAAATGCAACAAAAATAACAAATAGCTGAGCTCAAAAGACAAAGAGGGAAATCTACCAGAAACAAAGCAGGATCTACAACCAGACCATTAATTTCATGAGCTAAAATGATAGTACAGCCTGGTGGTATATTGGATCTATTTGGCTGTGAGAAAAATACCCAAATGGTGACAGAAAATATAGCCTTGAGGTCATGACAGGTTAGGATCTGGAACTGAAATTCTTAACTGGGACTCAGGAGACACTGCCACCAGCTCTAGGGAATTGTCAAGGAAGATTAAGTCTGCTCAAGGTTCTGTATGGAGATTTGTCTCCCATGAGAAATTGAAGTCTCAGGTCTTTAACACATGTAGGTGTGGAATACAGTAGCTGAAGCCTGAGGGAATCTTCAAGTTGATAGTATTTTAATATAAAGATTACTTCCATATCAGTGAAACCCTTGGAGCATCTAACAGAAGTAAAAGCAAAACAACTCTGTAGTAACTGTGCCACCACTCAGCGTGCATGTGATACCCTCAAAACTAAATACTATGTGATGAAGATTAGCTCACAGCACAAGAGGAGATGATTTGCTGAGAGAATTAGCAGACATAACAGACAGATCAGCATTACCAAGAATATGGATTAGCACTACCAAGAATATGGCATAAAACAACCATCTGGAAGTGACTATAAAATAAAACTACCTCTTTAAGACTATTAAAAATGTGAAAGAAGAAAAATATAAAGAAAGAAGAAATGGGAAATACAAAATAATATGCAATTTGAAAAAGAATGATAATAATGAATTATTAATTATAATTATTAATAAATAATTAGAATAATGAAAGATTTAGTAATTAAAGATAAAAACTCAATGAACTGAGGAAACAACATGTTAAACATGGCTGAAGAAATTAGTAAATTACACAATGGCTCTGAGGAAATTATGCATAAAAGAGCACAGAGGAATGAAGACACAGAAAATAGAAGAGGTAAAGTAAGATCTATCTGAAGAATAGAGTGAGAAAGTCCAGCATATATCTAATAAAAATTATAGTAGGAGAGAATAAGCAGAATAAAAAAAGGTAACTAAGCAGCTTTTAAGATTGACAAAAGAAAGACATGAATTCTCCGTGATATATATACTATTAAATACTACTCCAGCATGAAAAAGAGTGAAGTAATGTCTTTTGCAGTAACTTGGATGGAACTGGAGGCCATTATTTTAAGTGAAGAATCTCAGGAACAGAAAAACAAACACTCTTGTGTTCTCACTTATAAGTGGAAACTAAACAAAGAGTAGGCGGGGCCATACAGAGTGATATAATGGACACTGGAGTCTCAGAAGGGGGGAGGCTGGGAGGGGAGTAAAGGATGAAAAATTTCCTATTGGGTACAATGTACACTATTTGGGTGACAGGTACATTAAAAACCCTGACTTCACCAGTATACAATTCACCCATGTAACAAAAAAAAAAAAAAAAAAAACAACACTTTTTCCCCCTAAATCTATTGAGATACATTTTTTAAAAAGACATGAACTCAAATTTAAGACTGAGACTCAGGAGATACTGTCACCAAAGACATGAATTCTCAAATCTAAAAAGCATATCTAGTGGCATAAATCAAAACCAGTCTTCCACCTCCATACCTGATGGTGAGACTCCAAAACACCAATGACACGATTAAAAAAAAAAAAAAAAAAAAAAAACTTAAAAGCAACCAGAGAGAAAAGACAGATAAGCTAAAAAGGAGCAATAGTTAGACTGCCAGCATGCTTTGCACCAATAAAATAGAAGCCAAAAGATAATGAACAAAGGTTTGTAAAATGCTAAGGGAAAAATAACAATTATAACCAGCGGGAAAAAGTTGGCACACTGAAGCTTGATAATTGAGGCAAGTTTAATAAAGGGACTAGTTACAAAGGTAAGGGCGGGATTTAGAAAAAGCAGCAAGAAATGATAGGGTACCCCAGAGGTAATAGCAGCTGGAAACAGTACAACTCCAAAGCCTGAAGAAACAACAGGGAATTGCAATTACTGGAAACTACAGAAAGTTGATGGGGAAGCCACCTAATGCAGCGTTAGCCTTTAGTCAAAGGAAGTAGCCAACGTGAAGTAACCCATCAGAGCAGAGGGGAGGGAATAAATACTCCATCCTCTTTCTCCCTCCAACCTATTCCTGCCAGAACCTTCCATTGCTTAACCCAACTAGAAGTCAAAGAGATTGTTGATTCAGTCTACACAGATCAGCTTCTTGGGCAGAGAGAAGGATGTAAAAGAGTGGAGAATGAGTCTAGATGGAACCAAAAAAATAATATCCGGTACATTTGTCATCTCTGAATCCTGCACAAACCAAACTATCCTTCAAATCTGAAGTCAAAGTAAATACCTTTCCAGACAAAGACAGAGATTTTCCTACACCTGATAGCTTAAATAACTCTTAAAGAATACATATAAAATGAAAGAAATAAGTCCAAAAGAAAATAACAGGTTAGGCTGGGCGTAGTGACTCATGCCCATTACAGGGAGGCAGAGCTGGGAGGATCTCTTGAGCCCAGGAGTTGGAGGCTGCAGTGATCTGTGATTGCGCCACCAGAGCAAGATTCTGACTTAAAAAAAAATAAATAGGTTAAAGCAAATTACCAAGTAATAAAATTTATAAACATGTAGCAAATCTACACAAGTATAGACTGTCAATACAATAACAGGAATAATGACTAATGGGACAGGGAGTAAAAACAATGCCAAAAAATGATTTTGGATATGGAAGGGTGTGGAGATTGAAATTATAGCATTAAAATACTGTGTCTGTCATAAGAGGATAGAGACAGTGATTAATTTTTTACTTACCCCTTGATGTTATAAAATGGAATGGTAATTACAAAAAGAATAGAAATAGAATGTTTAACTTTCAAATAAGTAAATGGAAAATAGGAAATGATGAAAATGTAATCAATCCAGTAAGAATAGAAAAATGAACAAATAATGTATGATAAATAGAAAGCACAAAATAAGATGGTAGAAATAAATTCAAATACATAAATAAGGGAGACAACTGAAAATGTGCAAGAAAATAATTTAAATGTAAATGAAATAATCTTTCTGGTTAAAAGACAAAACAAGTATCCTATTAGGGCTCTTTGTTAGCTCTCCAAATACTTTTGCTACAAGATATACAAGGTTGTGTCTGGCTCTGAATTTTACAAGATTCTTTTGACTGTAAGTGACAAAAATTCGACTCATACTTGCTGAGGCAATAAAGGGGGATTATTTATTTGTTCACATAATCTAACATAGGAGAGTGAGAAATAACTAGCAGAGACTCACGTGACACCAAGACAGTCCCGTCTTCCGGGAAGCCATGACCGACCTCCTCCACGTACAGTTCAGCACTGCTCTACAGGCTTCTGAGAACGTCTTGCATCTATCTCTGTAACAGTGGTCACTGCATTGCTACTACCATTGTTTATTTAAGTCTGTGTCCCTGTCCTAGTTACCAAGTCCTTTGAGAACAAATACTGTGCACTCTTCACCTTCACAGCCTCATCCCCTGGCACAGTTCCTGACACATTGTAGTCACTTGATAAATGTTTAATGAAAAAAAAAGAGAATGGATGCCTCGGAGAGTTTTTATTTCTATACATGTTCTCTCTCCCCTATTAGAATGTCAGCTTTTTGAGGCAGTCTCATCCCATCCATTTCTACATTCAGTTCTCGTGCTTTATGTACAGAAGGCAATGAATATATGTTGAATAATATATACTAAATAAAAAAATATAATGAATAAAAAGGACTGTCTTCCTTCTTTTTAAATAGAACTGAATCATACAAATTAAATGCTATGATTTCTGTATGTTCAGCTTTAAATTTTCAAATGTTATTCTGAAGTTATTACAAATGTGCTCTGTACCAAACACTGTGGTCAGCAAGTGCTGACTCAGCTTCTGCCGAAGTGAATAGAGCAGTGTCTCCTTCTGCATCCCAGACCCACGTCTGTCTACACAAATATGAGCTCACCCTCCGCTGGAGGCTTCCCCCCCCCCCCCCCCCGCTACATTTCAGTAGTTGCTCAGAATTCTCCACAATGATACTTTCATGCTGCATCAGTAATTTTTAATACTATCACACATCAATCAACAAAAGATTATTATGCATTTACCCTAATACTGCTCAAAAGAGGATATTGATTGAACTTGACAACATTTAAGTAGAGCCTTAATTTGTAGAATTAGCAAAAGAAGAGAATTAAAAGGCATCAATTAGCAGAAAAGTAGGTAATCATATAAAAGATTAGCAAAGGCATAGGTTGGGTAGGGCATAAAATTAGTGAGGGCAAGGCATGACTTGTCTGGTAAGCAAATTCTCACTCTCCTTGTTCTTCCACCTTCCTATAAGACGTTAAAAGCACTTAATTGAAACCAGTAAAGAAATCATTGCAAGGGAAAAATGGAGCGCACCAGATAGAATTAGAATTGTAAGTGCCTTGGAAAGCCTGCCTAGAATAGTTTTTTCCAAGCTTGTCAAGTTTCAGAGCTCACAGATCTCCTCTCCTCTTGCAGCTCAGCTTAATTCTTGGTCTCCCATCCCCCGCGCCTGCCCATCTCAGCCTCCTGAGAATGCATGTATTTCCATACGCTTATTGTGTGTCTCATAAAATGCATTGCCTCTATATGAAAAATGTATGAGACACACCATACTGTGCAAAACAATGTCTCCAAATTGGCCAATTATATTTTGTGCAAGTTCAAAATTGTTCATGATGTTTCTAATATGCTGCACTTCTGGCTGTGGGGACTACATTCCGCAGAGTTAAAACAGAGGACTTGATAACTTAATTGTGCTTAATGAATGAAAAGGTGTTTAAAAATAACATGGAGAGTGATGCCAGTGTTTTTTAAACGTCTACTTTAGCATTTACAAATTACATAACCCTTTTGAGAAAGGGAGAAGTATATAATTTTTAAACTGTTTAAGGTGACTAGTCATTTTCCCTTCCTGTCTTTCCCAGATAGGAAATAAACCCCCAATCCAATATTTTCATTTCTTCTTATCTGCTGCTATATTTATCCCTAGGTAGCTATTTCTCTCTTCTGCCTCATCTTGCTGTCTGGTTTCCACATGTTAATCTCAGCCACCCTCTATCTTATGGACTTGCTTCCTGTGTGTCTTTTTTTTCTGTCATCTTCTATTACTCAAATACACTTTCCCTATTAACTCTTTTCCTTCTGATGGCTTGCATTAAATTGCTTTTATTAGATTTTATCCTATCTTTTATTTCTTATCATAATTCTTCTAGTTTTCCCAACTGCCTCCTGAAGTCACCTTACATTTCAAATGCTATCACTGAACTACAGACCTTTATGTTGTTTAGCTAAATGTTACATAAAGCCCTCTGGTAACAGAAAAGAATTGTAATGATGTCTTCATGAAGATATTCTCCTAGCAGCAGTATTTTTAATATATTGGAAGATGTCCCTTTTCCATTCCCACTGAAAACCAACCAAGAGAAATTTATTCGAACTGCAGCAATGAACAACTTTGTTAAACATAAAGGACTTTGAGATGGCTATTCTCCTGCAACAATGGTTACAAAGATAAATTAAAACTGTCCTTATTTAGTAGTCCTTAAAAATAGAAAACATTCTCTAACTCCATTCACAGGGATAACTTCCTTCTCTCCACACCAGAGTATTCATAATCTGAACCACTCAACAACTAATTACATCCTGCCTTATATTATTATCTGATTATTTTGTGGATATATAGCTTGTCTGTGTGGTTAAATCATAAGTTCTTTGACACTACGAGCTTGTCTCCATTTATATTACCTTCTAGTGAGTGATCTGTAAATACTCTAATTTAATCAGAACACATTCATGATGAATGACTGTTTAATAAATGCCGTCCTACTTAAAGAAAAGAAAGCATAAAAGAGAGTCAAAAATTTCTCAAGTTTTCTTCCAGTTTTATGATATTCCCATCTTTTATCTCTTTCATGAATTTTACTCAAAATCACATTCCAGTAACACTTTGCTGGTTTCCTCTATTCCTTAGGTCCCACTCAGCTTCCTACTCATAGGATTTTGTGATAAATCTTCAGGAGAAACTGAAGTCAAGTTCAGATGCTACTCCATCTTCCTATGAGAACCATTTTGATGACATGGTTCTGCTGAAATTGAAATGTTTGGAATAAAAAGTCTAGTCAATGATGAGATTCAGTGTTTTAAGACATTATTTTCCAAAATATGTTCCATAAGAAGTAAATGAGGGTTACACACAAAATTTCTTGTAGCAAAACAAAAGTTTGGAAAAGCTGACTGAAACAATATTAAAGGAGTTTCTTTATTAAAGGATTGATCAGGACCTTTTATGTGAAAATTATTGCAGTAAATCTCAAAAGGGAAATGGAGTCTACAGAGTTTACTTAAACCACAGAAATTTTTTCTTCAGTAGAGTGGCACCCAGAACACGTTTTGAGAAATGTTATAAGAATAAATGGATGCATACAATAGTTTTTTAATGAATTGGGTAACTGCATCTATCTTTTTCTAATGGGATGTGTATGCCTGGACAACAACATGCTGCAACCAAACTGTCACTGACACTTAGAACTCACCAGGCCACCTAACTTGGTTTTACCTGTTAGAATTCCTCTTTCATAATTGTTAACCTGTCATATCTGTTGGGCATAGAGATATATGACAGGCACTGAAAAAAAATCAATATATCATATCTACTTTTATGGTAGAAAGCACATTTTGTATTTCTTTTTTTTAATTTCTATTCTCAAGAGAGACCTTGGCAATCAGTCCTGTATCTAGAGACATAATCAGGACAGTGAGGGGAAAAGGGCCATGTCACATGATGCAGACTTAAAGCAGACTTGGGATTGCACAGATATCTTCAAATACCTCAAATGGATAAGGCTTATTTTGTTTTACTCCCAAGAACTGAACTACAATCGATGAATGTAACAGAGATCTAATTAGGTTCAGCATAAAAAAGAATTTATAGCCCTATAACTGCCCAAAACAGAATAGAAGTTGTAAGTTTTCGATTACTACCTTTTGACGGTGCTATTGAGTAGATTCCTATTTTTTGTAATCACACTGATTGCTATTTTTTGGGATCACTTCTAGAAAGAAATAGAACATTATTCATGCCAATAATGACTGCATTACCAGTCACATGTCATCTGCTTTATCAATGAAAGACAAGCAGATTTACTTAAAGAAAAACTGCATTTTAATTATAATTTAGAAATAAAACTGAGTGTGAGTTCAACAAATGGGGCTGTTATTGAATTACTAAATACTAGCTTTTTGGTACTAATTTTTCTGCTATGCTTCTTAGCAACCCCTACTCTCACCTGTTTAAATTGTGTTTATCTGACAGACTTCCAGCTGCAAGATTGTATTGGTTTCTCTCTCCTAAATGTATTTTCAGGGGAAGCATTGCCCCTGGGAAGCTCAGGCAAAGTTAATATCTAAAAAAATGGATTCCAGTTTTGCACTGCTCCCTTGCCTCCTCTGTACAAGTGTTCTTGCCTCGCTTGTCTGTCCTCCAGTCTTGCCCCCTCCAGGCCATTTTCCATCCTCCTTTCTGTTCACAGCTCCCTGTCTCTTCATTCTCCCTCACCCAGGTCAATTTGGAGTGATAGCTCTACCACAGGATCATCAAGAATTAAAATGGCAAACTACCAAAAAAGAGTAAGAGAGATTGAAAGCCTCCATGCTGCCATGTGGCTCACCTTTATCTTACCTTAAGTCAAATATTAACTGAGAATAAATGAATGCAAAGTGTCATCGATGCAAGGATCCAGTTATAGACAGAATTGGTATCATTACTTCAGCTACCCCTCAATCACGCACATCTCAAAAAATAATTCAATAGGAATCACTTAATTTTTTAACATTTATTGACTCATTACATTTCAGACCCCGTAATAAGCACTTTATATGTATTAACACAGAAGTACTTAAAATCAAGGGGATTTTAAACTAAAATTTCTCTACAATTATTGATGCATAATTGATCACCCTAATTGATGTCTTATTTCTCACGAGCTTATCCATAGATTTTGTATAGAATACATGAAAAAGCGTATAAATTTGGCAACTAAATTAAAATAACCCATTATTAAAAATCAAAACTGGGTCCATTGTGTATGCACATAACAGACAATAGAGTGTGCCTCAAATTACCATTTTGTATTATAGTTCACATATGTTAAAAATCTACTGAATTATCCTAAACCAATGTCAAATTAATAAATATATTGGCTATCCAGTGTTATCAGCAGATATTATAGACCAAAAGCAATATGTTAAAGGGAATTATAAAAGAGATATATCTAAAAGAGCTTGATATTCCAAAATAAGATGCCTGGAATACAACGAGGCTTCTTTTTCCAATCCAGATATTTAACTCTAAAGTAAGTTGTGACAAGAGAAGAGGAGTATATATAAACTCATGTAATGATAAGTTCATATATTGCTCAGACTTTTACTGTTGGCCCTATAATAATCACTGATAATTTTTACAAAAGCTTGAAAATTGTGTTATGTCTGTGTCTTCACAAAAGTAAATGTCCAGCAGTAAACCCACATTAGAGTGATTTTGTATTCAGTCACAAGGTTGCATACCCTTTTGGCTATTTCATTATTTAGGGAAATCCTTTTAACATGCTTTCCAAAATTAACACTTTAAAAACTTTTTATTACCTTTCACTTTTGACCAAAATGGAGTAAAAAGGACTAGAGTTACCCTCATGCCTAAAATAATCAAACTAAAAAGACAAAATTTATGAAATAGTTGTCAAGATACTGGCCATCAGACAGAGATCCAAAATAAAGAAGGTAAGCACTATGATGATCCCCAACTTATTGCCTTGAGGGAGTTTCCAAGTAGCAGCAGAGAAGATGGGGAAGCCTGGCAGAGCCTGGCAGAGTACTTGAGTTGAGGAGACAGAGCTGATAGTCCACAGACACCAAGGTGAAAAGAGTTCTGGAGAGGAGATAGTCGCACAGGAGGAAACTCGAGAAATCTCCGGAAGTTGCCTTGAGGCAGCAGCTTACTAATTAGAACATGTGTGTAAAAAAAAAAAAAAAAAAAAAAAAAAAAAACTACTTGGAGCCAGGGATAGAACTACCCAAAGGATTAGAAAAAAAACATTATCTGGCATTCACAGGCAAGAAATAGCGCCGGCTTCCACTAGTCAGACTTAAAAACCTCATTTTCACAGGGCATTGAGCACTCAGAAGGGACTTGCATCAGTAATGGGGAATAATTAGCCTTAGATTAAACACTGTCTGGTCCCACCTAATAAATTTTAAAAAACAGGAAGCAAAAGGACAAACTGATATCAAGTAATGTAATTGTATCCCAGAACCAAGCTCAAGAATACGTATATGAATACGAAAGTAGCACTCAAAAAAGTAAAATTTACAATGCTTAGCATTCAATCAAATATTACTAGACACACAAAAAGATAGGAAAATATGACCCATAATGAGAAAAATCAATCAAAAAACCAACAGAGAACTGATGCAGATGTTACAATTAGTACACAAAGACATTAAAACAGTTATTATGTTTGAAAAGTTAAATAGAGACACAGAAGAGATTTTTTAAAGATCATGATAGAAATACAAACATATACAACATCCAACAATATAAATTTTACAATGCCTGGCATCCAACCAAAAACTACTAGACATGGAAAGAAGGAGCAAAATGTGATTCATAACAAAGAGACAAGTCAATTAATTGATACCAACCAATAACTGACAGAGATGTAGAGTTAGCACACTAGAACAATACCAATTATTGTAACTCTCCATATGCATAAAAGTGAGATTGAGATATAGAAGATACAAAAATGGCACAAATCAAACTTTTAATGATGAAAACTACTATGTCTAAGATAAAGAATACAGTGGATTAGATAATTAGAAGACCAGACATTGCAGAAGAAAAAAATTGGTGAACATGAACAGACAGTAAATACAAAAATATCCAAAATGCAACAACAAGAGAATTTTTTAAAAAATAGAGCATGAAGGATCTTGGGAGATTTTAAAGCAGTCAAATATACATGAAATGAGATTCCTGAAGGATAGGGATAATGAAGGACACAGAAAAAAATATTTCAAAAAATAATAGTGAGGAGTTTTCCAAATTTGATGAAAACTGTAAACCCACAGATCCGAGGAGCTCAATAAAATCTAATCACAATTTCTTGAACTTTGTTCAAGAATATTTATAGGAATATGAAGGTATCCATTAAAAAACCACACCAAAGTGAATCATAATCAAATTGCTCAAAACCAGTGATAAAAAGAATATCTTAAAAGTGGTCAGAGAAAAGAAGACATATTATTTACAGAGGAGCCCAGATAAGGAATCCATATTACTTATTAAAAATAATACAAGTGAGAAGACAGTCAAGAAATATCTTTAAAATACTGAAAGCAAACAATGGTCAACTTTATGAAAATAATTTTCAAAAATGAAATTGACTTTTTCAGACATACACAATCTGGAAGAATGGGTGTGATGACTATCAGACCCCTACTGTAAGAAATGTTAAAGAAAGTCCTTCAGGCAGAATGGAAATCATACCAGCTAGAAATATGGATCTAAAACAAAAAGGAATGAAGAGTGCTGTAAATGGTATCTACATGGTTAAATAAATATTTGTAATAGCTAAAAACTAAAAACACCCCAAATGCCCACTAATAGGTGAATAAAGAGTTACACTGTAGTATAACTAATAACTATACAACATAGCTTTTCAATGTAGTCCTATAGTTGTCATTTCTAAATTTGGTGTGGATTTCCTCTTAACCAAAGAAATTGTGAATGTATTCATTTTGAAGTCTTTATTTTTTGAGATTTTTTAAATATTTAATTCTTATTATATTTCTTTTCTTTTTATTTTTATTTTAGCCTATGTGCATTTGTCTAATATACCCACTTATTTTTATAAATTCTTTATAAAATACATATTTACATGGTAAATTGAAAATCAGAGCACAAAATAGCATCAAGTTAAAAATAAAAGTCTCTCTCTCCACTAAACATTCCTAGTCTCTTTCCCCTTAGATAACCACTCAGTGATATCTAGTTTTAGTTCTGTGGGAGTTCTATTGCTACTTTACATAAAATGCTTTTATCCCTATTTCTTGACTTATAAAACTACATCTTTTTCTCACTTTTATGACAAATAAGGTACTTACACTAGGACCCACCTCCCATACTCACTCTAAATCACTACTTCTGTTGTTTATTTTACCATCTATAATTCTTTCATTGATCACTGGAGGTGGTCTTTACATCTCTGAATAATAAATTTGAGCCTTTCTTGTGACACTTTATATAAAAACATATATTAACTCAACCTGTGCAAATACACAATGCTTATTGCAGTTATTTATAAGACCTACTTTTAAAATAGGTAAGATTTATTCGGAAACAGACAGTCTTGACTTATTATAGTTTGACTTTCTATTTTTCAACTTTATGATGGTTTTATTGGGATGTAACCCCATTGTAAGTCAAGAAGCATCAGTATCTTCTTCCTTTATGAAATACTGCACATCAAGATACAGTGCTTGGCATGAAACGAGTGCTAATTCCTACCCTTTTCCCTTTGAGAACTTCTAAACTACTAAAAAACCTGAGCTCACAGAGGAGATAGGGATAGGAGAGAGTAGGGAAGAAAGGGAGAAGTTAAGGGTTGCTAGCAATGAAATCCCTAGCAAGATTGGAGATGAAGGATGACAGGGTATGTGGCTTACAGTCTTGTACTATTCCCGGCTGAGAATCTTGATAGGAAGACAAGAGAGAAATAGATATGTTGGTGGCACCCATCTTAGACAGCCATCAGAATAGCATTCCACCTCCATCAGCAGATCCTATGGATTCAAAAACAACAAACCAACAAAAATAATAACTATAATGATGAAAATAATGTTTTCACAGCTAAGTAGAAGTACATTGTGTTTATATATTTAAATTAAATTGCGGCTGATAAACCACTTCAACACGGGCATGTTGGCCTTCTGTTCTTTTTCATACATCCTCCTTGGTGTACTCACATCCTCCCTATAGCCCACTGCTAACATCCAGAGAGCTAAGGAACAGTCAACACGTGTTCATATACATAATAGTAAGTAATGTGTTTAGATAGAATAATATTGTGTTCTATCTAAGCACATTAAATATTATACATCCTAATCTTTAACTTGGGTATAAGAAAATAGCAGAAAAGAAATAATTCCATTACATACTTTGAAGAAGTATAAAATTTAATACCATAAAAATTTATCAGGTTATCAATGATAGCCTTTATAGTCTCTCTTAGTCTCACAGCCATGTCATGAAATGCACCAGGTAAATCCTGCTATCCTCTCACTGCTCATCCTCTATGCTATGGCCCACCTACCCCAACCCATTCTATACTTCAGTCTTTCCTGTCCTTGATCCATCCAGTTTCTGACCTTATTTCACATGCTATGACTTATTGTTCATTCTCCTAACTGATGGGATTTGACAGCCAGGAATGTCTTAGTTCCTCTTGAGTAATGATGTCTACCTTTGCGGTGCCTTGGAGAACGCCTCTCAGTTTTACCAGGTATAGGGCCTCCTATTTTGGAAGCACTCCAACTTCTACATTGAGTAGTACATTCACTAGATTGATCCAGGCCATTTAGGAGGATTCAGATTTTTTAAAAATAAGAAATTATCAAATACTTCTCTGCCATATTGTTGCAGGTTTTGGAGAGACCATGTTCTATATTAGAATAATAATAATAATACTTTATATTTGCATAGAGCTTTCCAGTTTGCTCAATGCTTTCCCATGTATCATCTATTTTGATTCTCACAATAATTTTATTTTATTTTTATTTTTATTTTATTTTTTTTTTTGAGACAGAGTCTCACTCTGTTGCCCGGGCTAGAGTGAGTGCCATGGCGTCAGCCTAGCTCACAGCAACCTCAAACTCCTGAGCTCAAGGGATCCTCCTGTCTCAGCCTCCCGAGTAGCTGGGACTACAGGCATGCACCACCATGCCCGGCTAATTTTTTCTATATATATTTTTAGCTGTCCATATAATTTCTTTCTATTTTTAGTAGAGATGGGGTCTCGCTCTTGCTCAGGCTGGTCTCGAACTCCTGAGCTCAAACGATCCGCCCACCTCGGCCTCCCAGAGTGCTAGGATTACAGGCGTGAGCCACCGCGCCCGGCCTAATTTTAGATATTAGTATATCCATTTTACATGTCTATATAGAGAGAATACAAAGTCATCATCAATAATCTTATAGATTAATAACTTCTTTCCATAATGGAAGCTAGTGTGTTGCAGACTGATCTCTCATGGTAAAAAAAAAAAAAAAAAAATGCATTAAGTGTGTATACATATATATCACATCTTTGGAGGCATTACAGAGTTTCCAAAGCTGTGAGGACAAACAGGCCAAGATCCAAAGAGAAATGAAAACAAGAGGGTAACTCTAATATTTGATACTGTTTTTCCCCTTAAGTAATTTGTGGGTTCCTAAGTGGCTGCTGAGATGCTGGGAAGCTGAGCAAAATTTCTGACAGCTTTACAAGATGGAGGGACAAAAGGTAATGTTCAAAATGAAAAGTCCAGTTTAAACTACCCAGGCTTTCAGTTCAGAACTCAAAAGATCTCTATCTTAGGAATAGAGAGACCAAAATTAAATCAGCCCTCACAAAGACTGAATCACAGATTTGAATTAGCTAAATCCCTAACTGGGTTAAGGTGAATGGCACATACCCCAACTGCTTGACAGATGCAAAAGTGATTTCTCTAGGGATGCAGAAAACACCATCCAGAGCCTCAATTTATCTCTACAATGGTTCATACCTGACGCCTACAATGAAACATTGCTAGGCATATCAGAAAACAAGACCATGTGGCAAAACCAAAGATAAATATAACATAAACAGACCCATAAAAGAAACATATATTACCAAACATGTACTTTAAAATATTTATTAATATGTTGAAGAAAATAGATGAAGAGATGGAGAATTTTATCCTTAAAAAAAGAATTAAATGGATATTCTAGAACTGAGAAAAGCAGTAGCCAAAATTAAAACTGCAATCAATGGGTTAGCAGCAGAAATAGACACAGACAAAGAAATGATTTGTGAACTGAAAGGACAAAAGAAAATATTCAGACTGAAGCACAGGAGACAAAAGGGTGGAAAATACAGGGAGTAGGGGAAGCAGGTGGAGACAGGGAATGTAAAATACACATATGGCATTCCAGTATAAGGTTTGGAGTCCCAGAAGATGAAGAAAGAGAATAGCTCAAAAACAATTTTGAAGAAATAATGGCCTTAAATTGTCCAACACTGAAAGAAGACATCAAGCTACAAAATTGAAAAGTGCTACCAATCCCAATGAGGATAAATTCAAAGAAAACTATACCTAAATGACAATAGTAAAACTACTGAAAACCAAAGACAACAAGAATTTTGAAGCAGCCAAGGGCAGATGGCAAAAGCTCAATTCATGAATGAGAAAAAAAACTAAGACTTTATTAACATTAAAAATTTGCTCTGTGGAAAACACTATTAAGAGAATGAAAAGACAAGCCACAGACTGGGAAGAAATATATTTAAATCACATATTTGATAGAGGACTTGTTTCCAGATTATGTAAAAAACTCTTAAACTCAGAAAAAAAAAAAAAAAAGGAAAGGAAAAAAGAAAAGAAAAAACCCAACTTTAAAATGTGCAAAAGATCTGAATAGACATTTCAGCAAAGAATATATATAGTTGTCAAATAAAAACATGAAAAAATACTCAACATTATATGTCATTAGGAGAATGCAAATGAAAACCACAATGATAAATCACTACACACTTATCAGAAAGGCTTAAATCCAAAAACCTGACAATTACAAATGCCAATAAGGATGCAGATCTACAGGGATTCTCATTCAATACCAGTAGGAATACAAAATGGTATAACCACTTTGGAAGACAGTTTAGCAGTTCCTATAAAGGTAAACATAGATTTACCATACCACTTAGTTATCACACTCTAGGTATTTACCAAAGTTACTTGAAAACTTATGTTCATACAAAAGCCTGCAAGCGAATGTTTCCAGCAGCATTATTCCCAATCACTAAAAACTGAAAGCAACCAAGAATGCCTTTTAACAGGGGAATACATTTAAAAACATTTTTTTAAAAACTGTAGTGCATCTATTCAATGAATTGTTATTCAACTATAAAGAAGGATGAGCTATTGATTCACACAATGACATAGATGAATCTTAAATGTATTTGTTAAGTAAAAGAAGTCATAACCAAAAGATTATAGATTATATGATTTTATTCATACAACATTCTAAGGAAGGCAAAACCATAAAGAATTAAGACATATTAGTGGTTTCCAGAGGGTCGGGGTAGGAGGAATGATTGACTGCATTGAACTGAAAGGACATACAATGAAAGGGACTCATAGAGTAACTTTTAGGGTGAAGGGATTGTTCTGAGGTGATGGACATATGACTCTACATGTGTGCATGCGTGTGTGTGTGTGTGTGTATCCTAGCACTGTCCATTAAGAAAGCCTAAAAGCAATTATACCCCAATAACAAGTACATCTGGGAACAAGAAATGCCCAGATCCCGGTTTCCAAATACTATTCTCTAATAAAGGGAATAAGAAGAGCTCGGTGGAGAAATGACTGATTCTAGACTGGAGCAGGGGATATACAAGACGAGCCTAGAGCATCTTCGCAGTACCAGAAAGTGAGAAATTCAAAAACAAAAGTAATGTTGCATGTCAAAGGGAAACAGTTTAGCTGGAAAATTCCCCATGGCTAAACCTGGGATAATTTGAACAACAAAATAAATCAAGTGACATTGAATTATAACTCCAACTATAAAGTAAATATACATGAGTCCATACTGATATAAATAAATGATTGAATGAACAAATAAAAGAGACAAATCTTTCTCAGAGAATTTCAAATAATATGTGAAGATACTGATTCCTACAGAAGGTAGAGCTTAATACCTGCCCCTCGTCCACCAGGGTGGGACAGACTTAATGACTCATTTCCAAAGAATAGAGTAAGAAAAAGAAAAACATAACTTTAACATGGATAAACCTGGCAAATAATGCTTTAACCAAGTGCTGAAGGTTAACATCACCAGCAATTTCATGCAGATATCATACCCTCCAATACGATGTCATGAGAAGGGCACTTCGTCTCTGTTGTAGGCTTTCCAGAAACCCATAACCCCAGTCTAATCACAAGAAAAACAACAGAAAACCCCAGATTAGGAACATTCTCCCAAATAATTGGCCAGTACTCCTTAAGACTGTCAAATGTATAATGAGAAACAAAGACAGACTGAGAAACTGTCATGGACCAGAGGAGACTAGAGAGAAATGACAACCAAATGCAATGTGGTATGCTGGATTGAGTCCTGGAAAGAAAAAGGACATTAATGGAAAAACTGGTGAAATCCAAATAAAGTCTGGAGTTCAGTTAATAGCAATATATCAATGTCAGTTTCTCAATCGTGACAAATGTACCATAGTAATATAAGATGTTAACAACGTGAGAAACCAGATGAAGGATATATGAAAACTCTCTGTGTTCTCTTTGCAACTTTCTGTAGGTATAAAATTATTCCAAAATTAAAAGCTTATTAAAAATACCCCAACAGAACTTTTTTCAGAAAATGACAAGATGATTCTAAAATTCACATGGAAATACAGTGGGCCAAGAATAGTTAAGACAATCTTGAAGAAAAACAAAATTGGAAAACTTATGCCATAAGATACCAAGACATCATAAGTCTATAGCTATTAAGATTGTAGTATTGATGCAAAAAAGAACAACAGAACAATGGAATATAATATAAAGTCCAGAAATAAACCTCTATATATAGACCCTTGGTCTATGACAAAGGAAGCAATAATGAGCAATGGGAAAATTTTTTAAATGTTCTTCTTAATAAAGAGTCCTGATCAACTGGATATTCATGTTTAATAAATGAACCTGGAACCTATCTCATAGCACACACAAAAAATCAATTCTAGGTGTAATGTAGGTTTGTAAGAAAGGGTGAGGGGAGGCTTCCAGAAGATGGCATAGGAGTGTATCTTAATGACTTGAGGTAGGCAATAAAATTTATTAAACTAGGACACCAAAAAGCATTAACCATAAACAAAATGAGTTATAAATTAGACTACAAATAAGTAAGAAAAATACAGATAACTTAAAAACAAAAAAACAGGAACAAAAATTTCACACGATAGAATGCCACAAAGCCAATAAACTTGTGATGAGTATTTGCTTACTTTATTCATCATCAGCTAAATGCAAATTTAAACCACAATAGGATGTCACCACACACTCAGCAGAGCAGCTGAGATTAAGAAGATTGAGATTACCTGGTGTTGATGACGATGCAACACAACCGAATTCTCTTACAATGCTGGGGGGAGATGTAAACCGGAGCAACAACTTTGGAAAATGGTTTTGCATTATCTACTAAAGCTAAACATACACCTACCCTGTGACCCAGCAATCTCACTGCTAGGTATGTACCCAAAGGAAATACACAAAAAAGTATGAGAATCATTATAGCAGCTTTATTCATAATAACAAAATACTGAAAAAATATCCAAATGTTCATCAACAGTAGACTAGACATATGATGGAGAGTGATATAGCAGATAAAAATGAACACATGACTTCTATACAAAACAACATAGATGAACCTCATACACATAATACTGAAAAGAATAAGACAGTAAGACTCCCCTCATGTCCCCCCACACACATATACTTCAAAAACAGACAAAATCAATACAAGCATTAGCAACAAAGCTAATGGTCACCTCTGGAAGGAGATTCAGGAGGTTATTCTAGGATGTTGGTCATATTCTATTACTTCACCTGGGTGGTAGTTACAGAATTGTGATCAATTTGCCACCATTCATCAAGCTGAATATTTATGATTTTTGTACTTTTCTGTTTGTGTATTATACATCACGTTAAAAGTTATTTTTAAATAAAAAAAAACAAGAAACAAGAATTATATAGACTAAAGAGCAGAGCATATGGAAAGGAAGTGTAATGATTCTGGAGAGAAATGAAAGCCAAAGTTTAATATTAATAAAACAAGTGAGATTTGTTTCTAGCTCTGTTCAACAAACATCAAAAATGGGTACTACATTAGAGCACCATGCTTAGTGCTATGGAGAGCCCTAAAGAGAGAAAGACAGAGGCTCCGTCCTAAACCCGCCCTGTACCACCCACACCCCTCTTGCGTTATTTCTAGACCTTCAGATAAACAAACTTAAAAGCAGGTATTCTTACAAGGCAATATTTATTCCCCATTTCCACCTTACTCCACAGAAGAGAAAATTATGTGACTAACACTGACAGCTTCTCTCCAGCCCTCCATGGAAAAAAAGGAGAGACTTAACTAGTTGATGAATTAGGGAGAAGTAACTAGCATTTTAGGTTCATCTACCTCCTGGATCTCTCAAGGTTTAAAACTTAGAAAAGGGGAGCAATGGTATTTAATGCCCCTCCACACCCAACATGTATCATCACAGGTAATTTACAGATAAGGAAAATGAGATTCAAAGAAGTTTAGTGACTACCAACGCCAAGATAGGACGTATGACTACCCAACTCCAAAATCCATGCTTTTTCCAGTGTATCACGCAGCTTCTGAAACAAACAACATGAGAGTAACTGGTGGGTAAAGACTAGTTTCAACTGGGAAAATCTGGGATGGCTTCTTGGAAGAGCTGAGATTTGTTACCTGGGTTTTGAAAAATAAACATGTCTTTCAGAAGGATCATAGGCAGTCACCTTTTTCCTAGCTAGAAAAATAGCCTCCCTTTTCTTGAAAACCACATAGTTTTCTAAATTTGTCTGTGGGTAAGGACATCTGTTTATGTGGAAAGACGCAAGATGAAGCATTCATTTACCCAGTTCTGGCCTAATTAGGGTAAAACTGGGTGGTAGACATCCTGGTAGTTTGGTAATTTGTGCAACCCTGGCTCCAGGTGGCCTTCTCCCTCTCCCCCAGCCACCCAGAAATAGAAAAAAACTGAAAGTTTATTGTTCTGTTAATGAGCAAAGTTCTAACTGCCTTACATGAGAATATTATCTGGCTGCCTTTAAATAGGTCATGCAATTCCACGCCTTAGTTATATGTTTAACTCCCATGATTTCCAGTGTACAAGGCACAGGAAAAAATTTAATTTGGAAATGAGCATCTATTCACTCATCTGCTAAGCAAATATTTTCAGGGCATCTTCTATATTTCAGGATCTGTATTGTGAGTTGTCAAGAACATAGATATTAGTAAGATTTTTGTCCCTGCTCTCCAGGAACTTTAATCTTTTCCATTTTCATGTTTTTAATTTATATGCTAATTATTCCTAACCCCAAGCTTTATCTTCATACATGAACTCAATATTCATAAACCCAAATGCCTACTAAAAATCTCCTCTTGATCTTTGTTTTCCCTCCTTAAACCTACACAAACATCCATCCAAACATCCCTGGAAACATGGGATTCATCTGTCTCTCTGTTCCTTACTATCTACAACCTCTCTGTCACCAAGTTCTTTTGCTTTCTAAATATTTCTCAAATTGATTCTTACTTTTCTACCCTTAAGACTGCTATGTTGATTCAAGTCATTATCACCAGCCTGCAAAAAAGGCAGAGACCATCTAAAATTATTCTCTCACATTCCATTTGTCACACAGAATCTAGTTTAAAATACAATTCTCATGGTCTCTTCCATCTTGTTTTTTCTTTTTTATTTCAGCATATTATAGAGGTACAAATGTTTAGGTTACCTATATTGCCCTTGCCCCACCCGAGTCAGAGCTTCAAGTGTGTCCATCCCCCAGACAATGTGCACCACACCCATTAGGTGTGTATATACCCATCCCCTCATTCCCTCTCCCATCTGCCTGACACCTGACAAATGTTATTACTGTATGTGCACCTAAGTGTTGATCAGTTAATACCAATTTGATGGTGAGTACATGTGGTGTTTGTTTTTCCATTCTTGGGATACTCCACTTAGTAGAATGGGTTCCAGCTCTATCCAGGATAATAGAAGAGGTGCTATATTACCATTGTTTTTTTGTGGCTGACTAGAACTCCATGGTATACATATAACACATTTTATTAATCCACTCATGTATTGATGGGCACTTGGGTTGTTTCCACATCTTTGCGATTGTGAATTGTGCTGCTATAAACATTCGAGTGCAGATGTCTTTTTTATAGAATGTCTTTTGTTCTTTTGGGTAGATGCCCAATAATGGGATTGCTGGATCAAATGGTAGTTCTCCTTGTATCTCTTTGAGGGATCTCCATATTGCTTTCCACAGAGGTTGTACTAGTCAAACTATCTCTCTTTGCTGATGATATGATCTTATATCTAGAAAATCCCAAAGATTCTGCCATGAGACTACTGAAATTGATAACAAATTCAGCAAAGTCTCGGATTACAAAATCAATGTACAGAAATCAGTAGCACTCCTATACACCAACAACAGTCAAACTGAAAACCAAATCAAAGACTCAATACCCCTCACAATAGCAACAAAGGGAATAAAGTACCTAGGAATATATTTAACTAAGGAGGCAAAAGACCTCTTCCATCTTAAAACACATCGATGACTCTTTAACCTTGCGTAATAAGGAACATGCTCTTTACTTGGTATTTTAAGTCTCCCATAATCTGGCTGCTACATCTTTCTTTACCCTCTATTGTGACTCCAGGCTTCAAAATTAATTCTTCAGTAAAGTTCTTACAACTTTCCACACTATAACCTGTCTTCATGCCTTTGTTCATGCCTTCCCTCTCCTTGTTCTGTTTTCCTCTACCTTTCTTTGTTATGCTAATTTTATTCACTCGTAAGGCTCTAAAATATACCTTCATCTTGGCCCAGCTGTAATATATTAACATCAACTGTTTACATACAAATTCCAGAAGGATTAGAACTATGTCTTAATTAATCTTTTTATCCCCAGAACCCATGAGCTGCCTAGCATATAGTAAGTGTTCAACACATGTTTACAGGTAATGAGGTTACTCGTAATTAAGACAAAGAACAGTAAAAAAATTGTGATATATCCATAAAATGGAATGCTAAACAACAATGAAAAGGATTGAACAATGGACACATGCAATGATTTGGATGACTTTTAAAAACACTATACTAAAGAAAAGAAACTACATGTAAAAGACTGCATGCTGTATGAGTCCATTCATTAGACATTATAGAAAAGGCAAAACTGTAGAGATAGAAAAAAGGAGGTTGCCAGGGTCTTGGGGTAGAAGGAAGAAATTGACTGCAAAGGGGACTTTGGAAGATGATGGAAATATTCTATATCTTAACTGTAGTAATAGTTCTGTGAATGTATACATTTTTAAAAGATGCATCAAACCATACACTTCAAAAGAGTGAATTTAATGTATATAAATTATACCTCATAAAATGCCATAATTGATATAAAAGCAATGTATTGTGGTAAGTTAAATAAAAGGACAAAAAGCTCTGATTTGAGGACTCAGAGAAGGCCCCCCCAAGGAGAATGATTAGCATCATATGGCTAGTTGGATAATAGCAGGTAGGACACTCCTGCTATAGTGTCCAAATCCTATTACCATTGGATTGGGGAGCACTTTATTACATGATAGTAGCTGTGACTTGGAAACACTTTGCATGTAATCATCAGTGTTTTTCTGCTGCTAATTGTTATAGATATTAAACATACCAAGTTTTTCAGAAACCAAACACAGTGGCCAGATACTGTTCCTCACTCGCTTTCCTTAAGATTAGAAACATACCCCTCACCCCTTACACCTCCTCACACACATGCATATAGCCACTACCTATATTTAACTGATATTTCTGGATGATTCTTTTTGCTTTGACTCTTGATGAGGTAAATGTTGGTTCGTTTCCAAAGTAATCTTCTTAGATCATTTTTTAACCTTTTCAGTAAACAAAGGACTGGTCAGACAAGTCATAGTTTCACTATAGGTCATATTAGCTGATTAAAGAGATGCCCATAAAATCAGAAAAATTGGAGTGGAAATTTTCTGTAGTTTTACAGAGAACAGGCTGTAGAAAGCACACCTAAATATACCACACATGGCCCCAAACCATAACCCTCTCATTAGCAGGTAGGATGCCTCATAAGAACTACATCTGTGTGGAATTAAAATCCTGGTACACAAAATTTAAACAAAGCATTTGTGGAAGTAATATTGCCTGAACATACCAAAGGTCCTACATTTTAGGACATTTTTTAAAGTGAACACAAGGATGAGAAACGTGTGCTTGCTCTTAGAATCCTCCAAGGAACTAATGGAGGTAGAGTACTATATAATAGGTGCTGGTTAGTCCAGAGGTCACTTCTTTCTTAAGAACCAGCAAAGTGTTGTTGGCCAATCAGATGAAATCTAAATTCGTAAGTCTGGTATTTGTGGGGCCCCTTTACTTGGCGCCTACCGTATATTCAGCTTTATTGCTCTCTAGTGGGTTATTCTGAGTTGCCCATAGGCACCATTAGGCATCATGAAACAGATGAATCCCTGTTTCTGCTTATCTTGGATCAGGTTTCCCTGAGACGTGCTCATGTCAAACAGCTCACTGCAAACCAACACAGGCCACCACTCCGGAGGCCAAACTTGTTGAGGTGCCTCCCACTGGTGACCCCACCACGTGACCTTTATTTTAAATCAGACTGTCTCAAACAAACCCACATTTGGAGAAAATGTGTCCAGCCATTTCAATATGAAACCATAGTGAAGTCCTTAAGTTTATTCATATAGATTATTCCTCAAAGTAGCTCCTCTGTTCCAGCTACCTTATATTATAGAATTTTTCACTCCTATATTTACCATTGTTTACCAAAAAATTCAACATTTCTATTATATCCTTGTATGCTCTTCTTCATTATGCCCTGAAGTGTATTCACTTTAAAATCTAATAACCACAAAGAAAGTTAAGGAAAACTGATGGAATAGTGGGGTTTTTTTCCAAAGAGCATGAAATTTTCTTATTTTGCTATTAAAGAATAAGTAGGCACTGTTTTATTCTTGATGTTGATGTATAAATACAGGTTTAGATATGTTATTTAAATTTTTAAAGACAATCATGAGTTATATAAACATGTAGTTTATAGTTTCCAAATCAGTTCAGAAGAAAGACCTAAGAAAATCTAACCAACACAGCAAAAATAGGAAAAGAACAAAAGAGAGGGAAGCATGCAGACATCAAATAAGATGGCAGAAGTAAAGCAACACATATCAGTTAGCATAAGAAAAGCAAACAAATTAAACTCCTCCATAAAAGCCAAACACTCTGTCTCAAATTAAGCCAAAAGCAAAAACAAACCACGATTATATGCTGTTTACAAGAGACAAACCTAAGTTAAAATGGCATAAAATTGGTCAAAGAAAATAAAAGCAAGAAGTGCTCATATCAATATCAGAGTAGAATTCAAGTCAAAAGTATTAAATGAAGAAAAGACAGTTATTTTATGTCAATGAAAGCTATACTCTACAGCGAACATATTACAGAAATATTGGCATGCCAAATAGCAAGATATACAAAGCAAAAGCTATTAGAAACACAGCAAAGAATTTTTAAGAATACAATTGTAAGTGAGCTTATCTTTGACAGATGAAATAGACAATAAACAAGAATATAGACGTTTTGGATCACATAAAAAGTCTTAGTAATAGATGCTTGCTAAACTCTGCAAACTGAAAATACATTTCCTTACCAAAAGTTCTTGGAATGCTTACAAAAAAATATAAAATAAAATGTTGTAAGGAAAATTTCAAAAATTCCAATAAGTGACATAATATGAGCCTTATTACATGACTTTGCAAAAAAAAAAAAAAACAAAGAAGTTTTAAACTTTTAAATTACAATTAGTAACAACCATTTAGCAATTTTTAAAATATAAATAACTTAAGCTAAAAAAATCAAAATTATTAGTATAAGCTATTTAAGGAATAACAATGCTAACTACCTAACAAAAGGTATGGCAAAAGCTGCCTTCAGAGGAAATTTTGTAGCCTTAACTAGTTTATTAATAAATAAGAATGAATAAAAATAAAATATACAATTCAAGAAACTAAGAAAATTAAATTAGACATCTAATCTTTTACCTCTCATATTGAAAAATATTTAAAAGAATTAGAATACCTATTATTGACAAATATTTGAGGGAAAAAACCCTATTGGTGATCTTATAAATAGGTACAACCATCCTGGCTTGCAGTTTGCCAGTAAGCATCCAAATCCCTAGCAATTCCACTTCTACAAATTTATTCTAATGATGGATTTGCACAAAGATATATCTTGGTATTTAAGCCATAAAGCCTATGCCTATGAACAGTTAAATATTTAACAGGGGGAAAAAATCTAATATCAAGAACAAAAGAATAAGGCAATACTGTTAAATGATTCAGGAACCTATTATTATAGTTATTATGTACCATGGTTACACTGACATTTCTTCTAGAACCAAGACTGCAGAGAGGAAGTTTTTGCTATTTGTACTCATAAGATTCTTAAGATTGGTCCCTGCCTCCCGCACACCCTGCATACCCCACCTCAGTCTCTCTAATGGTGACAGAAGCAAAAGAAAAGACATTGCTCTTTAAAACAAACATCTTCCCATCTTAAAACCAAGGCTTCTCTTAGCAAAGAGGTCTCCAAAAACCACACTGATGCATGGTAATCTGCGTCGCACTGAAAGTAGTTTCCTACACATCGGTAGGCACAAGGGGGCACACGACACATCTATCACTCAGCTTCTTTCTTTATCCTCCTGTGGGATGACGATGACATTAGCCATTGACAAGATT
This sequence comes from Eulemur rufifrons, assembly GCF_041146395.1. Taxonomy (NCBI): domain Eukaryota; kingdom Metazoa; phylum Chordata; class Mammalia; order Primates; family Lemuridae; genus Eulemur; species Eulemur rufifrons. Next base: position 33,440,460 of record NC_090998.1, on the reverse strand, counting down.
ATGAAGTGGAATGTTACAAGATGCCAACTTCCATTTACCCGTCTCCTTCTTGAAACCTAGCACCTCCTTCAGGCAACTACCTTCTCATTTTCAATCCTGTTCTCTGGGAAGTTCTTGATAAATTTATTCAGACTACAGCAAAAAAAAAAAAAAACAATGAAGTTCATCTCAGGGATTATTTGCATTAGAACAGTGGTCAAAATGATTACTGGCATTTGAAAGAAGCAGGAGGAATTTTCTTGGGTGCCTAAGAATCCAAAGCACAGAATATGACCTAATATCATTCAGGCTGGAGAGACATCATGCCAGTTACATGAGGTTACAAGAAAACTATGAAATTTTCAAGTATTCTAACTTCACAGTGGAAATCAAATCAATAGATAGATGAATGGATGGATGGATGGATAGATAGATCAGCATTTTATAAGATAACAAATTTGATCTCACTATTTATGTTCTCTTTTCAAGTGTTCTGGCATGTCCTATTATCTTCCTGAAATGTCCTATTATCTTCCTGAAGTGGAAGTGTGATTAAATAAACACGACAATTTTAGATGAGCTTTCAAAATGGTGTAAGAGGTATTCAGATTTATTTATAGGATTTCTGCCTGAGGCTATAGGCAGATGCCTGAAGGACTCAATTGCATTAAGACATACTCATTTATATCTTGTAAAACTCTCTTTTTACTTTGACATCACTTAATTCCTCATTTCTTTTGACCCCAGCAGTGGGCTTCTTAGTTCTCCCAAACCATCTTCCTTTTGTCTGCTAGAATATCCTGGGATAACCCCTGCACTATTGCAAAGAAAACTCTGGACAAAACTTTGTAGTCATGCATACAGCACACATTTATTCTAAAGGGATTGTAGTTTTCCAATCAATCATGCTGCCCATAATTCTAAGCTTGATGCTTGTTGCTTCTATTCTCAAGCCTTCTCTTCCCAGAAAATAGAAAAGAAAAAGAAGTCACCTTCTTCCACAGTGATCCCTAGCTGACTAGCATCTTCCACAGGGGAACCCATGATAAATCTGGATCCATTGGAAGGTGTCACGTAATCTGTTACTATTAATATAATATGAATAGTTAAAACACCTTATAATCATAAATGCTTTGCATGTTTGGAGGCATATACAATAGGGACTATAATGGGCTTCTTCTCACCCTCTTGCATTGAAATGTACATTCCTGAGAGGGAGAGATGGTCCCAGAGAACACAGCAGGGTTGATCATGTGAGGGAAGGTGTCTACTCAAGTTCAAGGCAGGGAAAAAAGGAAGAGTCATTGCCCTAGATTTTTCCTTTTCCTCCCTAAATTATCTAATCTGATAAAAGATTCCAGGTCAATGAATTTTAAAAAGAATCATTATCATAAACTCTTTTGGAAGGAGGCAGAATAGAAAAAAAAAGAAAGAGCAAGAAAGAGGGAAGGAAAGGGAAGAAGACAGGAACGAAGGGTTTGAGCCTCCCTTGTACCCTTTGCCAGGACTTAGCTCCACGTGGCCTTCTGGAAGCAACTAAGAGAGTAACTGAGCGGGGAATTTTATAGTTCATGAAAGAGCAATTGCTGGAGACAGGGGGAGTTGCTGGGGGGAAAAATGGCAAAGTGTGGAGAGGGCTTTGGAACAAGGCAGGCTTTGTGGCGCTTCCTACGTGGTCACCTTTGGGGGACTACTAGCTTGCCCACTCACTAGACAGCTGCTCCATCGCAAGGCTCTCTCTGCCTCCCTTCAAAGATCTCCATCTACCTCCTGTAGCCAAACTAAACAATTAGGTGAGGTTTACAAGAAAAACATAAGATACAATTCATATGCTCAAAGAGCTCAGAGTCTAATTTTCCATGGTGAAAATCTCTTACACTTTGAAACCTACCTAATGTACCAAAACAATTTTTTTTTCAAAAAAAAAGGGACAGATTGGAAATCAATTTGTAACCTTGTTTGATCTAATATTTAATTTTCTCCTGCCTTCCAAGAAATTAACCACCCACCTGATCCAAAGGTAATGGAAAAGTGAGCCCTAAATCTGCAGACCAACCCTTGGGAATTTTGCTCGTCCAGCTTGTATAGAAACGAATGGGAGCAGAATCTCAAATCACACACAGGGCTGTTAAGGCCCTCTCCCGCATCTGTAAATCAGCTCTAACTAGTGCTTAGGTAAGTATCTGAGCAGCAGAAGTTTCAAAACAATGGGTCTTTTAATTTCCAGTGTCTGTGCTCTGTGATATGAAACCCTAACATTTAAAAAGTTACCATGTATTATAATATACAACTCAGCTTTTTTTTACGTTTAAAACATTCCCCACATTCCAGAGTGCTAATTTGAGGCCAGATGCCTGGAAAATGGCTCCTTTAACCCCTTCACTGACATAAGGCCATCTGATATTTCTGTGGTCCTTAACTGCAATGTTTTGATAGATGCGTCAGAAGTTCTAGGACCCAAACAAGGTCTTCGAAAATTAAAGCAGTGGAATGAGGAAAGGTAGCAAAGAGTCCCGCAGTTTTATAATCCTTGTCCTCCCCAGACGTGGCCCATTCAACTATTGTTTAATGAGGCTGACCAGGAGGAGCCAGAAGCCAGAAAGGAGGTGAGACAGGGAGGGGACATTGAAGGAACAGATCCAATCCAGTGAAATTCCTGTGGAACCAACAGGAAGGAATTTGACAGCTGACAGCTAAGGCAGCAGCCAACAGGATAAAGACCAAGCTGTCACCTTCCAGGAGGATCACTGCTGTTGAGAAGAACCTTCATAAGTAGCTAATTTGAAGTTACTTTCTTAGATTTCCTGATTTTTCTTCCCAAAGTTTAATGATGTTACCTTTCCATCTTTAACCAGCGTATTTAAATTATAACATAGAGGTCATTGGAAGAAAATATGTACTGCTTTTCCATTTTATGAAGCTCAAGAGGAGAGAAAAAGTCAGTAAAGTACTCAAGGGAAATTTATTTTCAAAAGTCAATGATTTCTTTCTATAAGACTGCTCCCTAAGTTAATATAAGCAACTTGTTATTTGAAAACTATGTTATATTTGTGGAGGGGTAGAATTACCTTTTTTTAGTCCTCTATTGAGAGAAGATTAAGCGTACAAACATAATTTCTTCTTTTTCTTCTCTCATCCCAAAGTAGATGTTTCCTTATACTAGACAGGAAATCACAAAATACTCAAAAGAGTTTTAGCATCTTCTTGATATCCACTATGTAAACTCCATGGTGCTTGCTTGCACATTGTCAACCTAGGGTAAATAATACTTAAATGAGTATCCACTTTCTCAGCCAGGAGGACTACTTCCCTACCAGAATTCCCTTCCAATTTGACTTAATTATGCTCTAAAATGCTATCAGCAATGTTAAGTGTGCTGTAAAATTGGAATTGTTTATAGTTTGTGTTCATTAGTATCTCTCCTTTGCTTTCTGAGAAGCTTTAGAAAGATTTCACACTCTTGTGGATTAAAGAAATACTTCACTACAGTTTCTGGAATAGTCCTGAAGCCAAGAGTGCATTGGGAGCCCCCCTCCCTGACAATGTTAGTGTTCTAACTTGTTTCAAAAGCAGCTCATTAAATCACACTTTCTCTTTTTATTAATGTTACCTACTCTTAGTCATTCTCATATATTTTGCCCAATAGACAGCTTTAACCACCCAAGAATATGATGTCCCTTGAAATAGACTTATTCCTAAAATAGAAATTAGAAAATCATTAATGTGTAAGTCATATCACTGGAAAAAATATCTTAGATTGATGGAGCTGAGGTGGGTTTTCCAAGCCAAAGACAAGTTAGAAAGCCCAAAGGAGAAAGGCTGTTTATTCATAAATCCAAATGGAATTAACTGAAGCAATTTAGTGGCATTTTAAAAACAATGGCACCCATCGGAAGTGTGTGATTGTCTTTCACAATGGATTTATTAGCCAGAACTATATTTTGATTACTCTTCCTCAGGGACCAGCTTTAGTCAATTAAAAATGATTTATGATTCTGGGTCTATTTTGTAGTCATTTTGGGGGAGAGTTCATGCATCTGCATAGCAACATATCCATCTCACTTTGGACTGAAAACTTTTCAAAAATTCCATAATCTGACTGATAGACATCGAGAGGTGAAAGAGATTTAAGAGCCTGATATAATCAACATAAATGTTCTATTGATTCTTAAAACCAGGAGCACATTCCTTGCTGCCAAGTCTGCAGAACCACAACCCTGCTGCTCACTCCACACATTTGGGCTTCCCCCTGTGGCTCCAGAGCGGCTCCATCAATCTCCTGCTTGTTTGATATCAGGGAGTAGTGACAGACCATTCCGAAATTTAAATTAATCATGTGCTTTTTAGTTAATGCTTGAGTGCTTATGGATTACAACATATTCTATATATCCTGCATCTTAAATCTGCTCTTTAAAATGAAATATGGAAAGAAAACATAATTTTTTAAACTAAAAAAAATGTTTTGAACTCAAAACATTTTGCTCTAAAAGAAAAAGAACTAAATGAATGAATGAACTAAAAAGAATTCTTGATCCTTCATATCTGCTTCTTGCTCTGTTTCCACTGCCTAGAGCAGTCTTTCATTGGATCAAGCTTGGGCCTCGGTAGTGGACTTGCAACTGGTCGTCACCTGCCTACTCTGTCACTCTTCTAGTGCCCCCGGAAGTCAGGACTAGAGGAACCATTCAGCGATATACTTCCCTAGTTGACAGAACTCCAGTACTCCCCTCGCACACAGCCATTGTTGTAAACTTGGGCCCAGGGAAGGAAGAGCAGCTGAGTAGGGGGATCCATGATGTCCTTGTCACTTTAACTAGAGCATGTTCACTTTGATCCATTCATAGATCGAGTCTCCCTGTTTAGTGTATTGACACTTTCACTTTTATCTGTTTAATACATTGACAAAGTATCATTTGAGAAAGCATTCCACAACCTTGAAAACTTTCCAAACCAATGACCTACATACAGAACAAAGGCTGAATAAATAAGTATAATTCGAGGCGCTCCATGACCTGATCTTATCCTATCATTAAAGGCAGCCCTGCTGTGGAAGTCGAGTGCAGCTCTGATCTGAGTCAGATGACATATGCTCAAGGCCAGGATCCATCCTTGCTAGCACTGTGAACTTCATTTACATTGTTATCATCTCAGAGCCTCTAACAATCTCATATGGAAAATAGGGATCTGATAAGTACCTAGCTAATAAGCTTTGTATAGATTAAATAAAATTATATAAATAAAGCACTTAGAACAGAGTGGACACAAAATCAAGGGTCGATGGTAGCATCATGATTTCTTTTCAAACCTATTAATAACTCATGTGAAATCTGTTATGAATGAACAACTGTATCATCATTCCTCAGATACCCCTTGGTTTTAAATAGAACATATCTAGGTCTATATCTCCAAACTAGAAATGCCACCATTTCTGGAAGCTGCTGCTTTACAAGCAAAAGTGGAAAGGAAGTGGGAGAGGATATTGAGAAAATACCAATTAAAGCAGCTTATCTTTGAACTGCCTATTCTCCACCAGTGACTGTTCATTCAAGTGTAATATTGAGAAATTGGTGCTTTGCCGCAATGGTGGAGTGTGGGAAGAAAACAAATAAAACTGGAAAATACTCTTATTTTTACTGACAGAATCCCAATTGCTTAAGAATCCCTAAGCATTATTAACATAAACCATCCCTAAGCTAAGTGCTTACAAAGTCAATCTGATCTGGAAAATAATTTAGATTTTAACATGAATTTTTTGTTTTTAACCTGTTTAAACACTAAAGATCCCCGGGGCCCCTTTCAAAGAACAGGAGCAGGGTTTCGACTTCTGAGCCAACTTTCTACCCCTTGCTTCCTTCCACTCGGTGTTGGTTTCTTTCACAAGGTAATGTGTTTTAATGTTAATATTTTTATATGCTTCCCAGAGCACTTTGAGTAAGAATGTACAAGCATAAAATAATATATTCCAACAAAGACATCCTATTTATAACTACCTATGTAGTTTTCCTTACCCTGTGCAATAGCATCGTGCATTTTGATCACTGAGAGAAGCATCATGAACTACAAGAATTGGGAATTTTGCCCTCTCTGGGATTGCATTAAGTACATGTCAGGGTGGGAGGATTTTAATCTTCTCAAATCATAACTATCACACTTAATAAATACATTTCTGTTTCGGTATGTTGACTAGTTAATGAAAGTCTCAATCCCACTTGCCATGCCAACTTCCTTATTAGATTTTCAATTTTTGTTCCATTTGTGGTTAATCAGACAATCATAGCCCTAGATGTAATATTTTTCCAGTTTTCCATTCTTTAGTAATCATGGACATGCCCCATTATGTGTCTGCCAATTCCAAAATTCAGTGCTTAGAGAGAAGGAGGGGTCTTTTGCTTTGGCTCCTAGAACTGTAACAAGAGCACTATGGATTTCCTATAAATACATGTCTGGCTTCTTGCCTTTGTTGTCCAGGACAAATCAGTTCCAGGAGAACATCCATCACTTTGAAATCTTGGCTGCATGCAGAACACCAACTGGGTTGGGGTCCTTAGCCCATTCTATACTCAGATGAAAGATCAGGGTAGGACATATTGCCATATTTGTCTTTAGATCTTTCTTAGTGATGCCATACAACTAGTTTAGGATCGGCTGCTACTATATACCAGGCACTGTGCTACATTCTGGGGATTTGAAAGAACAAGAGTCTTTGTCCTCAAGGAATTCATCATCTACTGAAGGAGACACACTCATAAACAAGCAGATAAACTCACTATGCTTAGCTACCAACTGAGGCAGAGCAAAACCAGAGGAGACATTTACTAAATGGTCAGATGTTTTATCTGAAGGGGTTAGAGACCTCCAAGATGCATGGGTAGGGCCTCCAGACACACTGTATTTGTTCCATGGATCCAGAAAAAATTAATATTCATAATTTACCAGGTTATCTGAGACATTTACAGAGACAGCTCCAAGCCATTTATGAGTATCGAGTCTGAGATACCTCACCCTAACAAATCCAAGAGAACCAGTGATAAGAAATGCTCCTTTGTCACCAAGGGGTTATATTCCAAAATAAAGCACTCAGACTTCCATCTTGTGGAATGTAATATGCATGCTGCTGATATGCAAGACAGGTCACAGCTGATGATAAGAGCTGCGGGGACCTTCCAACACGCTCTTAACATCTCATATGCTGCAAAAATGTAAAAAATACAAAATAAATAAAAACCAGCCCTTTGCTTTCATGAACACTGTCCATTTAGTTGTGATCTCTTCACATAGAGGGTTAAAGTCAAGAGTACTTTAAACTTCCACTGAGAAATCTATCTACTCTACTTGAATTCTTTAAAATGTCCCATGATCCTAACAACATCATATTTATGATGAGCTCCCTCAGTCGCTGATGGATGTTTCCAAGAGAAAGGAGAACTTCTCAGGGAGGTAGCTCTATTGCCCACTCCTTATGGGCTCTGTAGGTTTGCCTAAAGATGTGTAAAATTTCATGTAGTTTGACAGTCCCCTGAGGGTTCCCATGTGTGTTGTTTATTCCACTCTGTATGTGATAGAACATTCACTCACAATTTTCTTCCTGGAAAGCCTTAGAGGGTTGGAGAGACTGTAAATATTTAGTTTCAAAAGTCAAAACTATCCACTTTTGTTCAAAATACCTCTCTTTGAGAAAGTCTCAAACATCTGTTTAGAAGATCTTATAGCCAGTTTCTAAACTAACTATAAAACACACACATAGAGTGATATCATCTATAAAGGAATAAGATGTGTAGAAGATATGGAAGTGGGAATGGTCTGGAATCCAGATGTATCAATTAGAATGTTTTGGGCTACAAAGAAAAAAAAAAACAAAACACTTGACTCAAAATGGCTTAATCAGTTGGGGACATTTATTTTCTCCAAAGTAAGAGGTTTAGACGTAAGATGGTTCCAGAATTAATACATCAGTTTAACAATATCCTCAAGGATCCAGGTTTTTTCTGCCTTTTTTGATCTGCCATCCTCGGTGGGCTGTCTTTTTTCCTCAATCTTTTGTGCTCTGGGTTGAAAGATGGTCGCAGCTGCTCCAGTTTTCAGATCCTGTCCCTCAGTGTTCAGAAGGGGAAGCCAGAATGTCCCTTTTTGTCAGAGCAAAGTACACTAGTCTAGAAATCATTATGTAGAATTATCTTTATATCTTTTTTTTTCTTTTTTGACTGAGCAGGAAGTTTAATTTTTTTTAATCCCACCACATCTTTGGAAGAAAATAAAGACGGAAACCTACTCCTGCTGCTCCTTCCGTCTTCACCACCAAATTAACCTTTCTATAATTATGATAACCAAACATAGATAGAAATTATATATATTATATACATAGTCACATATATTTTAATCTGAATACAGTTATGCTATATCTTTCTGCAACTTCCTTTTTTTTTCTTTTATTTTTAGTTGACATGGAATAATTGTACATATTTGTGGGATATAGAGTGATATTTTGATGCCTGTGTACAATACGTAATGACAAAATCTGGATAATTAGAATATACATCACCTCAAACATTTACTGTTTATTTGTGCTGGGAACATTCAAAATCATCTCTTCTGGCTTTTGAAAATATACAATAAATTTTTGTTAACTGTAGTCACCCTACAGTGCTATGGAACACTAGAAATTATTCCTCTTATCTACCTGTAATTTTGTATCCAACCTCTCCCTACCTCTCTCCCCACTACCCTTACCAGCCTCTAATAACCCTAATTCTACTCCCTACTTCTATGAGCTCAACTTTTTTTTAGCTCCCACATATGAGTGAGAACCTATGGTATATCTTTCTGTGCCTGGCTTATTTCACTTAATATAATGTCCTCCAGGCTCATCCATGTTGCCATATATGACAGGATTTCTTTCTTTTTTATGGCTGAATAGTATTACATATATGTATATATATATGTATATTGATTCCATATCTTGGCTATTGTAAATAGTGCTGAGATGAATACATGTGTGCAGAAGTCCCTTTGAGACCTCCATACTGTTTTTCAAAATGGCTGTCCTAAATTTGCATTCCTAGCAATAGTGTATAATATTCTCTTTTCTTCGAGTCCTCTTAATGTTCTTATTGATAAGAATTGTGTCACAAGGCCATTCCTAAACCAATTAGTAGCAAGGTAATGAAATTGTAGGCTTGGTTTAGACTAATCACTATTTAACTTCCTGACACTGGAGAAGTACTTAAAGTTCTTGGCTGCCTAATACCCAAACAAAAGTGGAAGGAAGTGGAAATGGTTATTGGTAAACAACCAAGTGTTTATCACACCAGAAAATACAAGTGCTTTCACTTTGCTTTTGATCCAGCTTCCCTAATAACTGTTTTACTGGGCAGAAAGGAAGGTACTATAGGGCAGTAGTTAAGACCATAGTTTCACAGTCATTAAGCTTAGGTTCAAATCCCAACTCTGCCATTTATAATCTGTGAGACTTTAGGTAAGTGATTTAACCTTTCTGAGCCTAAAGTTCCACACATGTACAACGTAAGAAAAAAAATAGTACCTAAGCCATAGGGTAGCTATATAAATTTAATAACGAGTATACAATGCTTAGCCAACCATCTGGCACCTGGTTTCAATAAGATTAGTAATTGTTATTAACATAATCTCACTCCAGAAACTCGCTCTCAATGCCTAAAATTTAAGAATCCCCCTTTTCATGCTGCATTAACAAACAAAAAAGCAAAAATAACAATAACAAAAAAACCTGAAAAATGTAAGGCCACTAAAAATGTTTGGAAGTGGGAAGGGAAGATAACAGTTTAATCGTGTCAATAAAAGCACACCAGTGCCTAAGCAACCACTTGACTTTTAAGTTCATGTTTGACTCTTGGGCACTTAACCATTTCATCTATTTCAGTAAACAAAAAGAAAAGCATATTAGGCAATGATAAAAGAAAAGCATATTTGGCATGAACTCAAGAATAAGTTAGCTATCTCTTCCGAAAATACAGAAGGGCAATGTTTTATGTTTTAAATCAAATGTATCATGTTCACAGTCCATCTCTTTCACTGTACTCTTTCTCTGGCTGCAATTCCTCTTTATTCATTTGGTGACTGTACCCTATAAAAATGCTTAAAATCAAAATCCTTGTGTCTTTCCCTTTCCTTCTCACAAACACATTTGCCAAGAGACTTAAAACAAGAGAGCAGTTTATAAACCCAGCTTTAAAATCAGTTACACCTAAATAAGACACTGGATACTCAATTAGGCATTGTTTTCAAATTCCAGTTTTGTTAATTCTCAAAATTGAAGGTTCGCTAAGATATGTTTAGGTGCCTTTAGACCACCATCTTCTTAATCTTTGCCATACACTAGATGCAATTAATTATTATAAAGAATGTCTAATTTACTTGGCTAGATGTTTTTGTTCCAATGTTAAATGAATTTGGCAACCTAGGAAAGAAAACCAAACTGGCTCAAAACAAAAAGATGCACAGGAACTGCTTACCCGTTGCTCTTTGCTCTAGCACCAGCACTCTCCCATCTCTTTGTTGTGTGACAAACATTAATTAGAATTTTAAATGACATTTGTAAATTTTGTTTGTACTCCTCCATTTGAAATCTGCTCTGAGAAATTTTCAGTCCAACGCTAAGCTATTAGAACTTCAGTATGTTTCTGGTTTGAATATGACAAATGAAATAGTAAATCTCCCCTCACATTTTTATAAATCCCTGAAGCAATTTTTGAAGCTTGAAAAAATGATTTTGGAGTTAGCTCCTTATGAAACTTATTCTATGAGTTTTCTCAGTACCAAAAGGGGCTCTTCAACCAGATGGATAGAAAGAAAATCTAGAAAGAAAGCATACAAAATCTAATACAAAAGTATAAATCTCTGAATCATATAGTACAATATCTAGTTCTCTTTTTAGTTGTGATTTTGCCATATGGGGATAATAAGGGGGAAATTCCAAATACAATCTCCATGGATTCTTTGTCTCTGGGGGCCTAAGATGTTAGTCCATCCTCACAAAAAGAAAAACGCCAAAAATAACTAATATCATACATAAAGTTAGTTGCTAATCAAACTCTAAAGAAGACAAAATAATATTTCATATATAAAGAAGACAGTTAAGAAAACTTAGTTGTTCAATGTAGAGGTAGTACTCATCCAACACACAAACAAAATTGGAAAAAAATTCAGGGCAATATAAAAAAAAATCAAACAATACTAGTTAGGGCAAGAATTGAAAATGACACCATCTAGGCCTGTTCTTGCTTAGGAATGTCAAAAGAAAAGAGCTATAGTAATTCTTTGGCTTTTCTTTAAGAGAAATTTTTTTTTTTTACTTCTTTGTTCTGCAAGGAAAAAAAAAACAATAATTAGAAAACCACAGATGAGAGTGAGTTCTCTCATTTAACACACCAAATATGCCACCCAAGACCACAATTGCTGCCATCTCCACTCTGCATGCCCAGTTTTTCCCTTGATTTTTTAAAACTATAAACCTCAAGGGAGGTGCAGTGAGTTGTCACTTGAAGTGCCTTAGGGAACCAACTAAATGAGACCAACTAACAGACTTTGAAGGGTATTATCAAATTACTCCATCCAGAGAGGCAATAAATACCTATTGTACATCAACTCTGTGCAAGAGTCTTGGCTATACTCTGGAGAATGAAAAGTATATAAGCTAAGCCCTCGCTCCTACAGGAATTTACAAACAAGTAGGGGAAATAATGACCCTATATAAAAATAAATCATGTGTGTAAATATTTAATGAAACAAAGTTGTTTAGAAGTGCATAGTTTCACTGGGGCTTATTATTTCTTTTTAATGAAAATAGTTGTTGTTTCCATTTGGTTATAACTATCCACTCTCACATACACTGACAGTGGAGGTGAAGGCAAATCCTGCACGGGAGATGGCAGAAGCCTAGAGAATCCCAGCACTAACAAGGCCCTCTGGAAACACGTCGAAGACTTCCCCTTCATTGTTGCATAGCATTCATTGGAGTAAACAATACAAAAATATTTCTAATAAATAATTAGAAAATGTGTTTTAAAGCATCCAATTCACAATAGCAACAAAATTTATAAACTTAACAAAAAATTATCAATAGCAATTAGAACAAAACATTACTAAAAGACAGGAATAAATGGAAAGAGATACCATGCTATCGGGAGTTGGAAAAAAACTCCAAATTTTAAAATGATCAGTTCTCTCATGATAATCTATTGTTTGAATATAATTTTGATCAAAATATAACCGAATAGTTTTCATACCTGATAAACACTATCATTCATCTATATGGAAGACTAAATGGTAAGAAAGAGCCAAGAACTAACTCAAAAAGAAAAAAAAGTGAGTAGGAAATTTAACATACTTTAAATTATTAAAATACTATTGGTACAAATGATAAATAGATGAATAAACAAGAGAGAGTAATAGGAGTGACATCAGCAAGATGAGAAATAGGAGATTCCAGCCTTCACACTCCCACAGAAACATTAACTTTGACAAACATCCACAGACAGGACTTTCTCTGTGAAAGTCCACGAGTCCAGTAGAGAGATTCCAGCACCCCACTGGAGCAAAGCACTTTAAGGAGATGCAGTAAGGGAGGGAGGAAGAACAGTTTCACTTTATTCGCATTACCCTTGCCCCAAGGAAGAACAGCTCAATGCCAAGAGAGATCTCCTCATCCTGCAATTTCTCCCATTGAGGAAAGTGAAAGCAAAGTAAGTGCCTGGTTTTCCCAGCCTTGCAGGACATTGACCAAGAGGCCAACTTCTGCCTCATCCCATCCAGATCACTGAGAGGATCAGCACAGCTAAACAGTCTGGGGAGAGACAGGAGTAGGAAAAAGGAGCTGGAGTTCACAGCAACCACTGCATAGATCTCAAGACAGGCCACAAATGCTACTAACCAGTTTGTAGGCTCCACCAAGAGGACTGCCCACAAACCACATAGATGGGCTCACCTCTAGCCTCTACATATGGCCAAAACATGTCTCCAGCAGTCCACACGTACCCCTCAGATGGTTCACACAAGCCTCCACAGATGGCATGTACACGCTTCCACAGATAGAGCCCAAGCCACCACAGAGAGCAAATGCAAGCCTCTGTAGATGGCGCAAGCAAATCCCCACAGACAGCACACAGTCATCAGCAACTATTACAGCTCAACTCATGAGATTGGGAGAAGGAGCACAACCTTGATTACTGCTGGGCCATGCCCAAGGGAAAATAAACAGGACACTCTCAGCACCCAATCTGATTTTGCAGAATTAAGAGAAGGCACACAACCCTAAGACTTCTTCCCCAAGAGGGAAAAAGGGGAGAGGGAAGGGCACATCCATAGAAATGACTTTCAGGAACCCTAAAATATCTAGCTGGGATGACTGGTGAATGTCTTTCTCCCCCAAAGCCATTCAGACTAGAGGAAAGGACAGCTTCTTTAAATGTGAAGACAGTAATGCAAAACTATAAGGAACATGAAGAATCAAAGCACCATAACACCACCAAATGAGCAAAATAAAGCTCCAGTAGCTGACCTCAAATTAATGGAGATCTATGAAATGCCTTATAAAGAATTCCAGGTAATCATCTTAAAGAAGCTTAATGAGCTACAAGAAAACACTTGTAGACATATAAATAAAATTCAGAAAAAATACATGAACAAAATGAAAAAATTCAACAAAAAGAAAACATAAAAAAGAACTGAACAGAAATTCTGGAGTTGAAGAATATGAATTGAAAAAAATTCAATAGATAGCTTCGATAGCAGACATGCTCAAGCAAATGAAAGAGACACAGTGAACTCAAAGACCATCTAAATTATCCAGTCAGAGGAACAAAAGCCAAAAATAATGGAAAAAAGTAAAGAATTCCTACATGACTTACAGGACATCATCAAGAGAAACAATGTACACATCATAAAAGTGCCAGAAGTAGCAGAGAAGGAGGAATGGTCAGAAAGCTAAATTAAAGAAATAATTAAGAAAACTTTTAAAATCAGGAGAGGAAAATGAACATCCAGACCCATGACACCCAAAGAACACCAAATGGGCTGAACATTAAAAGATATTCACCATGACCCATTAAAATTAAATAGTCAAACTTAAAGACAAGGAGAAAATTTTGAAAACAAGAGAAAACTGACTTATATAAAAGGGAACTTCCATAAGACCAGGAGCATACTTCTCAGCAAAGAGCTGGCAACCCAAAAGAGAATAAATGAAAAATTTACAATGCAGAAAGGAGAAAGAACCTTCCAATCAAGAATAGTTTACCCAGCAAAGCTGGCCTTCAGAATTGAGGAAGAGGAAGACTTTCCCAGAGAAACAAAACCTGAGGGAGTTCATCACCACTAGAACTGCTCTACAAGAAATGCTAAAGGGAGTTCTTCAGTTGAAACAAAAGGACACTCACTAAAGACCAACATCAAAATATATGAAAGCATAAAACTTACTGGTAAAGGGAAGTATATGGTCAAATTCAGAATACTCTAATACTGGAATGGTTGTGCTTAGATCATTTTAAACACTAAAATAAAAGTTAAAAGAAAAAAATGTATTAAAAATAACTATAGCTATAATAATTCCATAAAAATACACATTATAAAAATATGTAAATAGTGATATAACTAACATAAAACGGGGGAGTAAAAATGTAGTTTTTGTATGCAAAGTTAAGTTGTTATCAACTTTAAATGGATTGCTATAACTATAGGATGTTTTATATAAGCCTCATGGTAATCACAAAGAAAAATTCCTTAATAGTTATACAAAAGATAAAGATAAAAAGAATCAAAACAAAAAACTTCAAAAAAATCATCAAATCACAAAAGAAGACAAAAAAGAGAGGAAGAACAAAACAATCTACAAACGAGTCAGAAAATATTAACGAAATGGTAGTAGGAAGTTTTTACCTTTCAGTAATTACTTTAAATGGATTAAATTCTCCAATCAAAAGACACAGTGTGTCTGGATAGATTAAAAAACAAGACCAAACTATATGTTGCCTACAGGAGACTCACATTAGCTTTAAAGACACACATAGGCTGAAAGTGAAAAGATGGAAAAAGATATCACATGCAAATGGAAACCAAATGGAGTGGCTATCCTTACATCAGACAAAATAGACTTTAAGTCAAAACTATAACAAGAGATAACTAAGGTAATGATATAATGAAAAATTGGTCAATTCATCAAGAGACTATAATAATTAGGAATATGTACGCTGCCAACATTGAATTATCTAACCATTTAAAGCAAATATTAACAGAACTAAAAGGAAAAATAATAATACAGTAATAGTAGAAGACTTCAATACCCCAGTTTCAACATTGGATAGATCAACCAGACAGAAAATCAATTTAAAAAAATACTGTGACTTTAGTGGAACAACATTATAGACCAAAGGGACTTAACAGACATATAAAAAACTTTCAATCCAACAGAAGCAGAATGCACATAGGAACATCTCAAGGGCACATGGGAACATTCTCCAGTGTAGGAGATGTTAGACTACAAAAGAAGTCTGAACAAATTTAAGAAAATTGAAATCATAACAAGTATCTTTTTCAATCACAATGTCATGAAACCAAAAATCAATAACAGGAGAAATTTTGTAAAATTTATAAATATGTAGAAATTAAATAACACTCTCCTGAACAACCAATTGGAAAAAAGAAATCAGATGTAAAATTAAAAATATCTTGAAACAAACAAAAAGGAAAACATGACATACTAAAACTTATGAGATGCAGCCAAAAGCAGTTCTTTCTACATTAAATAGAAAGAAAAATCTCAAATAAACAACCTCGCTTTGTACCTCAAATAATGAGAAAAATAAAAACAAACTAGCCCCAAAGTTAGCAGAAGGAAAGAAATAACAATGATAGGAACAGAGACTAGAAAAAGAATAGAAATATTTTTGAAACTAAGAATTTTTGAAAAGATAAACAAAAGATAAATAAAATTGACAAAATATCAGCTAGACAAAGAAAAAAGACAAATGATGCAAATAAATAAAATTATAAATGAAAGAGGAGATGACCAACACTGCAGAAATACAAAGGATCACAAGAGAATATACGAACAATTATATTCCAACAAATTGGATAATCTAGAAGTGAATAAACTTCTAGACATGTACAATCTCCTAAGACTGAATCATGAAGAAGTAGAAAATATGAACAGACCAATAACCAATAAGTAAATTTAAGCAGTAATAACAAAGAAAAGCCCAGGACCAAATAACCTTGCTGGTGAATTCTATCAAACATTTAAAGAATTAATGCCAATCCTTCTCAAACTCTTCTGAAAAATTGAAGATTAGGAAACACTCTCAAACTCATTTTATGAGGCCAGAATTATCCAGATACCAAACCCGGAACATAACTCAACAAGAAAAGAAAATTATAGGCCAGTATCTCTGATGAACATAGAAGCAAAAATACTTAACAAAATACTAGCAAAGTGAATTCAACAACACACTAAAAAGATTATTCATCATGATCAAGTGGGATTCATCCCAGGGATGCAAGGATGGTTCAACATATGCAAATGAATGTGATACATCATATTAACAAAACAAAGGACAAAAACCAGATGATCATTTCAACTGGTGGTGAAAAAGCATTCAATAAAATTCCATATCCCTTCATGCTTAAAAACTCTCACAAAACTGGGTTTAGAAGGAACTTAACCTCAACACAAAAAGCCATATGTGAAAGACCCATACTGAATGGGGAAAAACTGAAAGCCTTTCCTCTAAGGTGCCCACTTTCATAACTGTTATTCAAGATCATACTGGAAATTCTAGCTAGAGCCATCAGACAATAGAAAGAAATAAAGGACATCCAAATAGGAAAGAAAGAAATCAAAGTATCCTTGTTTACAGATGATATAATCTTATATGTAGGGAAACCTAAAGACTCCACAAAAAAACTCTTAGAATTGATAAACAAATTCAGTCAAGTTGCAGAATACAAAATCAATATACAAAAATCAGCAACATTTCTATATGCCAACAGCAAACAATCTGAAAAAGAAACCAAGAAAGTAATCCCATTAATAGTAGCTACAGATGAAATAAAATTCCTAGGAATAAACTTATCCAAAGAAGTGAAAGATCTCTATAATGAAAACTATAAAACATTGATGAAAGAAATTGAAGAGGACACAAAAAAGTGGAAAGATATTTCATGCTCATGGATTGGAAGATTCAATAGTGTTAAAATGTCCATAGTACCAAAGCAATCTACAGAATGAATGCAATCCCCATAAAAATACCAATGACATTCTTCACAGAAATAAAGAAAATAATCTTAAAATTTACATGGAACCACAAAAGGCCCAGAATAGCCAAAGCCATCCTGAGCAAAAAGAATAAAACCAGAGGAATCACATTACTGACTTCAAATATACCAGAAAGCTATGGTAACCAAAAACGCGTGGTGTTGGCATAAAAACAGACACATAGACCAATGGAACAGAATAGAGAACTGAGAAATAAATCTGCACATCTACAGTGAACTTATCTTCAACAAAGTTGCCAAGAAAATACAGTGAGGAAATATAGTCTCTTCAATAAATGGTGTGGGAAAACTGGATATCCATATGCAGAAGAATGAAAATAGACTCTTGTCTCTAACCATATACAAAAATTAAGTCAAAATGGATTAAAGACTTAAATCTAAGGCCAACCTAAAACTGTGAAACTACTAAAAGAAAACATTGGGGAAAAGTTTAAGGACATTGGTCTGGACAAGGACTTGCTGAGTAATACCCCCAAAGCACAGGCAACTAAAGCAAAATTGGACAAATGGGATCACATGGAGCTAAAAACCTTCTGCACAGCAAAGGAAACAATTAACAAAGTGAAGAGACAACCCACATAATGGGAACAAATATTTACAAACTACCCATCTGACAAGGGATTAATAACCACAATTTATAAGGAACTCCAACAACTCAATAGGAAAAATCAAATAATTTGATTTAAAACAGGCAAAGGATCTGAATAGATGTTTCTTAAAAGAAGACATACAAATGGCCAACAGGTATATGAAAAAATATTCAACATCATTAGTCATCAGAGAAATGCAAATCAAAATTACAATGAGATAGCATCTCACCCTAGTTGAAATGGCTTTTATCAAAAAGACAAGCAAAAATGAGTGCTGGTAAGGATATAGAGAAAGGAGAACCCATGCACACTGTTGGTAGGAATGTAAATTAGTGCAACCACTATGGAGAACAGTATGGAGGTTTCTCAAAAACCTAAAAATAGAACTACCATATGAACCAGCAATGCCACTGCTGGGACTATATCCAAAAGAAGGAAATTCAATATATCAAAAAGATATCTGCACCCCATGTTTATTGCAGCACTATTCACAGTAGTCAAGATTTGGAACCAACCTAAGTGTCCATCAGTGGTTGAATGGATAAAGAAATTGTGGTACTACTTTGATCCTTGAATGTATTTAAACGTCTGCCTTTGATATATTTGGGATTGCAGGATACATAGAAATCAAGTATGTTCCCAAGTCAGTGGGAAAGGCAAAAATTTGTACAGTCAAATTTTCTTTTGACTATTTCCTATGAAAAAGCTAGTGGAGTCCAACATTTTCATCTTTCAATAAGCCCAATCCAGTCATAATATTCTCCAGCATTGGGACACACACCTTTAATTTAATTCAAAACAATGGGTTTTTAAATACTGGAATTACATTCATTATGACAAGAAACTTACACCATGAGAGCCTGAGCTGTCAAATAGGCTCTTTCCTTTCCTTCTGATTAGGGACTGTGTAGGTCTTAGGATCTCAAGCAAAAGACATTCTAGTGGGTTAATCCCTGCTCCACCATTTATTAGTGGAGGGCCCTTGGGCAGTTTATTTAATTCCTATACCTGAATTTCCTTTTCTATAAAATGAGGACAATAATAGCATCTGAACCCAAAATTGCTATGAGACCAAAAGAGGATAATGTAGATAAATGTTTCTACACTGTGCCCAAATCATATCACATGGTCAATAATTGATGTTTGGAGATAAGAGTCAAGTAGCCCAGCTTGGTAAAAGAGTTTTTAAATGGAAAAAGAGAGAAAAGAAGAGCACTGCTGTGCACTCCCCCCAAAAAATATCTGGCAGAGGGTTTTCAGGGGAAAAAATCAATCAAGAATTATAATAAATTTACTTAAAGCTAGAATTTTATCATGGGTTAGTTAAAACTAGAGAACAAGAACACCAGAAAGAAAAGTCTCTGATATATGAGGCCCTTGTTTAAAGTGTTTTACTCTTTAAACTCCTATGAGAAAGCTAAGCCCCTTTTCTCCGAAAGTGTCTAATTACAGAATTCTGTGCTCAGCACTTTATTCTGAAATATTCTGCGCCTGATATTTTTACTCTAACTAAATAAAAGATATTTTGGAATATATTCAGTCCCCCTTCTTCTTGAGACATTAAAATACAATGCCAGACTATGTGCTTGGGCATCTAACACAGATGAATAAAGAATTCTGACCAAAAATGCTTGTCCTGTTCTACTGCATGATTAGTTTTCTGGAATTTACATAATGAGAAACAAAGAAGAAAACAAAATGAGAGGAAATGGAAAATCATTATATCGTATCTTTGTTCCTAAATGTAGCTTGGCTGGGATTTCCAACCCCCTGCTGGATCCCAAGACAGATGGAAGGAAACCGCCAACATATGTTGGAACCTCATCATTATAAAGATGCCAGTAGAGAAAAGTCACATCAAGGCCTGGCACCTTGGGTCCCATCTGAGAAAGGAGACAGCAAAATTCCAAAAGGCCCTTTGTATGAAATAGTTTGCCTCTGAAGGTCTCCTTCCTCGTAAACCTCAAAGATGGCATTTATACAAGTGGTGTTCCTGAGTTAAAGAAAATGAATATTGTTAATCATCAAAGACAGAAGCCTTTGTACAGTTGAGTAGATGTGCACATTTGGAAAAAATGTAATGATTTGTCCAATTGGTATATATGTGTACCCTTAAATATAAAAATTTAAAATCCAGGGTGACAAAGACAGTATCTGTGCAACTTGGTCACCTTACAAGATCAATGGGTTCAGGTGTCCAGTCTGCCTTCCTTAGAGTGTTAAGGGTGAGAGAAAAGCAATAGAGTCCTTGTTCTACTAATTATTTTCCAAGAAAAGAGGAAATGAGCATATTGTTAGGTCACAATCTTTAATAGTAATAAATGATATTTATAGTGTTTACATTTTTACCATATTTTCATATATATTATCTCATTTGACCCCATGTTATGACTTTCAGGAAACTGAGCCCAGAGAAGTTAAGTGACTCACCCAAGGTCACATAGCTAGAAAGAAATGAAGTAATGAATAAGATACTCACATCTAGATTCAACTGACTTCACATCCCATTCTTGTGATTCTATATATTGTACTACTTCCCAGAATCTTCTCTTCCAGTCAAGAAATAAAGAGGGAGAGAAAAGGAAAAAGAGACCTGTCTCACTTGAGAGGCTGCCCCCAATCTTTTTACTGTACCCTCAGGAAGAGAAAATTTTCTGGCCTCCCACATTTCACCATCACCATGGAAGGTCTTCACAGTATGATCCAGCCTTCTCATTCCTGAATGTTCTCCCCACTCTCATTTCATGTAGGGAATGCTGTTCTCTGAAGGTTATCTGAGAAATTATTTTATATCACCCTGTCATGTCTAGTTCATAATGTTGCACTCCAAAATTAAACCACTGAAGTCTTCTTCTTAGTCTTCATTTGCACTTAGGTCAAATTGGGGGATAAAAATTTTTGACTTATGTCTATGTAGTTATTTGAAAATTAACTCTTTAAAGTTACCCAGGATGAATAGATAAATAGATATACAGGACAGTATTCAGCTTTGGAAAGAAATCTGTGTGTGTGTGTGTATGCACCCACACATCTGTGTGTACAAAGAAAGAAAGAGTGAGGATTCAAACTACTTTAAAGATGCAAAAATATTTTAGAATGTAAACATGAATTCCAAAGTTCAAAGTGAAAAATCACTTGTTTCTAATAAGAGTAGTAATGACAAATCTTTGACATGCCAATTATCACAAATAAGTTAAGAATTTATCATTACAGTGTGTATTTATTTAGAATAATTTTTCTTTATTGAAGTTACATTTAAATCTTTAAGGTATGTTCTTAGTTTCCTTTGGTGTTGAATTATAAAATAAATATGTGTAATTATAACCAATGGCAGAGCTACATATTGTAATTGTTATGGGTAATGACAGATTCATAATCTTTGACATAACAATTTTTATGACTTCATTGGCAACATTTACCTCCAAAACATTTCATAAACATTAGATAATTGACATTTTTAAAAATTCCTCACAGACCATATCAACAATTAAATTCTTGAAGCCTTAATGACACTTTATATATGTTCCATTAACTGACTAATTTCTTTTTAAATAACTTGAGAAACAACTGAGACGTTGTCTAACATAAAAATAAAATCAGAAGATTATTTTTTCTGGCTTTGGGAAGGCAGCTTCTTTGTTTATTATTCTTTGCTTGAATCATCTCTATTATTTGGGAGTGTACTATATAGACCCATCTTTTATTCTTCTCATTGTTTGGACTTGTATTATTTAAAAAAAGAATTATTAGCCTTCAACAGCCAAAGGGAGAGGTGAATTGCCATAGTGAAATGAGACACAAGTTACCCGTCCAAGTACTCCCAAACCCACATCCCCATAAAATAAGTCATGTGGGTTAAGAGAAATAAGAGACTTTAATATTATATCTTAATAAATTGGAAATTATTTTCCTACTTTCCCTTTCTTGTCTATTTGTATGAATATATTATAATAATAATTATCATCTTCCACACAAAATGCTAAGGATTCTATATATATTAGATTATTTAATAAATATAAAACTCTATAACATAGGTATTTTTATTCTCTTTATCATTGTTATGATAGCTTCATCATTATTAATATGTCCATTTTATAAATGAGGAAATTAAGGCTCCGGGAAGTTAAATAAATTACAAAAGATGAGAAAGAGCCAAGAGAGAAAACTGGGTCCATCTGATCACAAAGCCCATTATTCTAACCACTGCACCAGTTGTTCCTAAACTTTGACAAGCATCTTGAGGACCAGCCCACTCAGCAGTCTCAGCTGCAGCAACACTGTCCCTGTCACTAACAGAATTGTCATGCTTTGCATACACTCCACAGGACCTAAGTACCAGCCCACCCAACAGCACTGCCCCCAGCAAAACCACACCACCACCTCCACAAATACCCACAGACCAGGTGACTGAAGCACTGACAGACACTGCTGTTGTTGAATAGAGCTGAAGAAATCATACACAGACTACACTACTGCACCCACTCAGAACCAAAGCCAAATCCTCCTACCCAAGCAACACCCTAGCGCTCATCTACATGAAAAAATCTTTCCCTGCAAAAGCTACTTCATAAAATTGGAAGAGGTGATTGTTCCACCAGATGTGCAGATATCAACATAAGGACAGAAGAAACACAGAAAAGCAAAGAAACATGACACCTCCAAAGGAGTACAGTAATTCTCCAGTATTCTGGAGAAAACACTAAAAATGAGGAAATTTATGAAATGCATGAAAAGGAATTCAAAATAATGATCTTAAGGAAACTCAGTGAAATACAAGAGAATGCAGATAGACAATTCATGAAATCAGGAAAACAATTCATCCTTTGAGTGAGGAATTCAACAGAGATAGATATCATTTTTAACAAAGAGAACCAAATAGAAATCTTGGAACTGAAAAATTCATTGAAGGAAATAAAAAATATAATTGAGAACTTCAATGACAGACTATATCAAGCAGAAGAAAGAATTTCTGAACTTGAAAACAGGACTTTTGAAATAAACCAGTCAGAATAAAAGGAAAAGAAAAATAATTTTAAAAGAATGAAGAAAGCTTATGGGACTGATGGGAAACCTTAAGTGAACAAATATTCTCATTATAGGAGTTCCAGAAGGAGAAGAGATGGAAAAGTCATGGAAAACCTATTTAACAAAACAATAGTTGAAAATTATAATACCACTAAAAGAAAACATAGGGAAATGCTTCACGGCATTGGTCTGGGTAAGGATTTTTTGAATAAAAACTCAAAATTACAAGCAACAAAAGCAAAACTAGACAAATTAGATTACATTAAATTGAAAAACTTCTGCACAACAAAGTAAATAATTAACAGCATGAAGAGACAACCTACAGAAGGGGAGAAAATACTTGAAAACTATGCATCTGACTAGAGACAAATATACAGAATATGTAAGGAACTCAAACAACTCAATAGCAAAAAAGCAAATAATATGATTTTAAAATGGGCAAATGATCTGAATAAACATTTCTCAAAAGCAGACATAACAATGACCAACACAAAAAAAATGCTCAACATCACTAGTCATCAGGGAAATGCAAATCAAAACCACAATGAGATATTACCTCACCCCATTTAAATGGCTATTATCAAAAAGACAAAACATAACAAATGCTAGTGTGGATGTGGAGAAAAGAGAATCCTTACACACTATTGGTGGGAATGTAAATTGTTATAACCATTACGAAAAACAATATGAGGTTTCCTCAAAAAAATAAAAATAGAACTACCGTATGATCCAGCAATTCCACTACTGGTTATTTATATATAGGAAATGAAATCAGTATGTGAAAGAGATACCTGCACCACTGATTCACAATAGCTAAGATATAGAATCAACCTAAGCACAATTCACAATAGCTAAGGTATAGAATCAACCTAAGCTGATGATAGACAACTAAAACAAATGGTTAAAGAAATGTGGTATGTATATATACAGTGAACTACTACTCAGCCAGAAAAAAGAATGAAATCCTGACATTCACAGCAACATGCATGGACTGGAAAACATTATGTCAAGCAAAATGAGCCAGACATAGACAAATACTGCATGATCTCACTCATTTGTGGAATCTAAAAAACCTGATCTCATAGGAGTACAGAGTAGGATAATAGCGAATAATATAGTAGAGTTCCAGAGGCTGGGATGGGTAAAGGGGAGGGATTGATGAGGAGAGACTGGTCGACAGGCACAAAATTACAGTTAGATAGGAGGAGTAAGTTCTGGCATTCTGTAACACAGTAAGGTGACTATAGTAAACAATATTATAGTATATATTTCAAAATAACTAGAGGAGAAAATTCTGAATGTTCTCACCACAAAGAAATGATAAATGTTTGAGATAATGGATATGCTAAATACTATGATTTGATTATTGCACAATGTATACATGTATCAAAACGTCACACTCTATCCCATACATATGTACAATTATGTGTCAATTAAAAACAAAATAAATAAATAGTAAAAATTAAAAGTCAAAAATAAACTTTGACAGGCATCAGAATCACTGATAAAACCACAGATTTCTGGGTGCTCCAAGAATTTACATTTCTAATGAGTTCCCAAATAACACGAATGCTGCTCAGGGACTACACTTTGAGAATCAATGCAGGACACTATACTCCATTCCATTGATGGTTCTGTCAGATAAGTAATTTGAAATAAGAATGTTTATTTATTTTAGTGGATGTCAGCCAATGTCCTTCTTGTAGGGGTGCAGAGTTGAGGGAGCCAGGGAACAGGTGCTGCTACTTCTAACAGATGTGTTTCATCACAAAAAAAATGCCAGTCTTACATAAGAATTTTTTCAGAGAGGCTCCTGTCTTCACTTATCAAACTTATAAGAGAGACATACCCTCAAATTTGTGTCATTCTTAATCTTTTCCTTAAGAAATCTTTAAACATTTGTTAATCCCCTGAGGACAAGAACATCACTTATGCGTCCATTTTCTGAATCCCTTCTTTGGACTTCCCTAATCCAGGTCTGCCGCTAATGTTGTGCAGCATGTATGCAAAACCAGCAGCAGCAAGTGTGCCGCCACCCTCACAGAAACCTGCAGGGGCTTTTCCCTATCAATTAACATGAGTTTGCTCTTCATCTCAGAAGTTTGAAAATTGAGTTTGTGATTTATTGCTCTGGTAAATGTGCTTATGTTAAAAACTACGCCAAGGCTAAGCTTGGAACAAGATTTTATGGGCCAAGTAGTAAACCCCGTAAAATCAGGGTTTAAAATGGAAAATGTTATTCAGACTAATTATGGGTCATGCAATTTGGCATTGGTATAGCAAGCTTTATTTAAATGTTATCCCAAATGAGGCCATCAGAACACATGTGCTACAGACACAGCCCAAATCCTTGGTCAGTAAGTGGAAGAAGGCTGCAGTGTGGCAAAGGGGTATGACTGCCACCACCATTTCTGTGGCAATTTTCTCATTAGACAGCCACGTAGTGAGCCTTCTCAATCTGTAGACAAAGGACAAAGGGTAATAATGTTTAGTGTGGAGTGAAGATAGAGTGGGGAAAAACAGAAGAAATAACTCCTCAGTCAGGAAAAGGGGTGTCTGATGGGAAATCTTTTCAAACCCATTTTGAACAAAAACAAATTTGCTATGAATTCAAGAGCTGAAAGAATTTAATTTCTGGGATGCAAATAAATTAAATGTATGAAAACTGTTTACTGTAATGACTACAATTGATATAATTATAATGATAGGCTATTATATTTGCTCAACTTCATTTCAATTGAAATAATATCTCCATGAACAAATGCTAAAGTCCAAGATGACTGATTACTTTCTACTCTGGGACATGAAATGAGTTCTAAATTTAAAATGCTCTTTCTTTTCTTAAATTGTACAGGTGGTGTTTTTGATGATTATTCTCGATACTCATAACAAATTGGTCTATATTTCTCAATTTTATGGTATTATGAAAGGGCTGCACTGAACATGGGGAGGGGAGTTTTGTTAAAAATAAAATTATTTAAGGGCCAAAGTAAAATTCTGATATTCAAGGCAAACTATATGAAGAAACAAAGCATTAAGGCTGTGGTCCCCAAACCCTGGGCCGTGGACTGGTACCAGACTGTGGCCTGTTAGGAACCAGGCCACACAGCAGGAGGTGAGCAGCAGGTGAGCAAACAAAGCTTCATCTGTATTTACAGCTGTTCCCCATCACTCGCATCACTGCCTGAGCTCTGCCTCCTATCAGCTCAGTGGTGGCATTATATTCTCATAGGACCTCAAACACTACTATAAACTGTGTATGCAAGGGATCTAGGTTGTGCACTCCTTATGATAATCTAATGCCTGATAATCTGAGGTGGCGCTGAGGTGGTGATGCTAGCACTGGGGAGTGGCTGCAAATACAGATTATCATTAGCAGAGAGGTTTTACTGCACAGAGACCATAATAAATCAATTGCTGGTAGACCCATATCAAAACCCTATCAGTGAGTGGCAAGTGAAAATTAAGCTGCAGAATTTATAGTAGCAAGTGACATCTTACTTCAGTTGTACAGCTGCATCTGGTGTCAGGCTTTAAGTCAGAATCTGAAACTTATTTTACCCCATGTGTGGCCTGCCCATTATTTTATTTACCAGTTCCATCTGCACCTATTTCCCACACTGCACACTTGTCTCAGTCACAGTTTTGGTAAGCCCATAAGCTAACCTAGCAAAAATGAGTAAAAACCAAACATCCCTGGAGAGCTTCTTTGAAAAGAGGGAAAGGCCCAATAATGAGACAGCATAAGACTCTAAGACTGCCAACAAAATGAAAGATGCATTTAAAAGAAAATATCAAGAGTTCTGCTTAAATTACAGGTTCATTGCAATAGGCGATTCACATTCTCCAAGCCCACTTTGTATAATATGTGGCGACTGGCTATCCAACGAAGCCATGAAACCTTCAAAACCATTTCTCCACAAGGAGACTAAGCACCCTGCATTAAAAGACAAGCCTTTGGAGTTTTTCAAAGGAAAAAAAACATGAACGTGAAGAACAGAAGCAATTATTGAAGGCCACTATTTCATCAAATGTGTCTGCACTGAGAGCATCATTCTTAGTGGATAACCACATTCCTAAAGCTAAGAAACCCTTTACTATTGGTGAAGAGCTGATCCTCAGGGAGGAAAATAACAATTAATGGTGACCTCCTGGCTCTCTGCTCCCAGAGTAAGAGGTGAAGAACATGGACAGCTACACACAAGTGGATCACTCTCCCCCAAGAACAGCATCATGGATCTGCAGAGAAGCAGCGTGGGACAAGCAGTGCTGGGGGAAAAAAAGTGAATTGGAGAATCAACCACAAAATCTGGAGAGTACGAGATACACAATAGGAAATAGAGCATGGGATGGCCGCTCCCATCAGCCGGCCAGGGCAGTGTGATCTGACCCACAGAAGGACGACTCTTCCTCCACTGACCTCCTCATCCACTCAGGCAGGGAAGCGCCTGAAGTCAGTATGAAGTTGTGGCATGGGATGACAGGCTATGTGGGGAAGAGACAATAGCAGGAAACATTTTGAACTCTCTAGTGCTCTGTGCTAGGTCTGCACTGGGCAGAGGACAGATTGGTCTGAGTGGACACTTCCAGGGTCCGCAGGAGGGAGTTTGGTGACAGGCACCTCGCCTCTGGTGGTCAGCGGGACCAGAACAAAGGAGATGAACCAAAAGGGAGGCTCTGCCCCTGGAAACCGCCGAAGATTCGGCTGGCGCAGGGTGGGACAGAGAGTGCAGGACTCCCTACTGGACTGACGTGAGACAGTGGATCAGGGAAGAAGTGGGGACAGCCGGTGGCTTGTTGAGACAGCCTGCCAAACCCAGCACCCACTGCCCCCCCCCCAAGCAGTTGCCTCCAGTGCTGGCTCTCTGGGGGTGGGCAGCCGCCATTTTGGGGGCCCATGGCCTAGTAATGCTGTGGCACCTTGCCATTCTGGACACCACCCTTTCTCCAGCCCAGGAGGACAAGCTCAGGCAACGGTCCCAGGCAAAGCCCCTGCCCCGCCCAGCAGAGCAGGCCCCGCCCTTGAAGGAGGGGAGTAACAGCCACTTGCCTTTTTGTGTCTGCAGGACAAACCCCATCCTTGGAGGAATAGAGTAAGGAGAGAAGCAGCTTTCTGGGCTGAGTCAAGCAGCGCCTCAGGCAGCGCTCCTCCCCCAGGCTGGCTGCTTGTATTTCCCGCCAACAGGACAAGCCCCGCCCTTAGAGGTGTAGAGTGGCAAGAGAGGCCGCTTTCTGGGCTGGGATGCACAATGGCCTCAGGCAGTGTTCCTTCCCTGGCACCAACGCTTGTCTATCGTGTTGCTGGGGTTAAACTCCACCCTTGGAGGTGGGGAGTACTGAGAGAAGCTGCTTTCTGGGCTGAGTCACTTGGCAGTCTCAGGCAATGCCCCTCCCCAAGCCCATCAGGGCAGACTCCACCCTTGGAGGCGGGGAGAAGGGAGAAAAGTCACTTTCTCTGTGTGACTGGCATGAATCTGTGGGACCTTGGAACTAAGCAAAAGTGGAAAGACTCAGTCCAGTGGGTTGGCTTTGATCATCTGATAAGATCATAACACCAGAGCTCACCCCTGACCCCCAGGCCATTGCCTGCTTTGGGGCTTGTGGTCTGGGATGGAAAATCCTGGCCAGAGTCCTTAGCAACTGCACCATTTGACACCCCCCACCTGCAGCTGTCTCGAAAGTACGGCAAAAGAGCCCTGAATAACATATTAGCAGTTCTCCCTTAGCAGCGGATCAAGCAACCTCAGAAGTATATGCCCTCAGGCTCTCAGGTACCTGTTGCCCTTACCCCATCTAAAGCGGGAACAAGGCTCAAGTAACCCTTGGGAGTGACAAGACATTTCCCAAAGATCGGGGCACTTGTATACCCCATTCAGGGGGTTAGAGCCCAACACAAAGGCATTGGAATACCTTGATAATCAACTCCTCCATGCAAACTACAAGCAACAAAAGAGAGGGTAACCCCATAGCTCAACACGGTGCCTTTCATCTCAAACTAGTGGACAGCTGTGAAGTCACATACAAGAGTGATTCACCACCTGGGAGCTTAAGCAAGGGGTCCAAATTCACTAATCTCCTTTGGCAAGACATGAAGACAACAGGTCAGAGATAACTCAACAGGCTAAAACACCTCTAAGGCAACACAGGACCAGAGAACATCTCCCCAGCACTGTCAAGGAATGTCCCTTTGGGGACTTGGAGATAAGGCCACAAACCAGCCCCAGCACCCCCAGTTCTCGACAAAGTAGACTGATGAGAAAGAATCAGAGAAAGAACACAGGACACATGAAAGATCAGAGAGAAAAGTCACCCCAAAAGAAAACATTCCATCTCCATCAATAGATACCAACTTACAGGATATGATTCAACTGACAGAGAAAGAATTCCAAATACAGATTGTAAGAAAACTCAACGGACTTGAAGAGAAAATAGAAACCCAACATAAAGAAGCCACAAGAACAATACAGGAAATGAATGAAAAATTCTCTAAAGAAATTGAAATACTATGAAAAACCCAAACAGAAATCTTGGAATGAAGAAGGCATTCAAGGAACTTCAAAACACAGTGGAAAGCATCAAGAACAGAATGGATCACACAGAGGAAAGAATCTCAGAGCTTGAACATAATGCCTACATGCTAAACAAATCAGATGAAGAAAAAGAACATAGAAACAAGAGACAAGAACAGAATATATAAGAAATGTGGGATTATGTAAAGAAGCCAAATACAAGAATCATAGGCATCCCAGAGAGAGAAGAAAATACACAAGGGCTAGAAAACTTATTTCACAGAATACTGGAGGAAAATATGCCTGGTCTGGCCAGAAATCTAGATATCCAGATACAAGAAGCACACAGAACTCCTGGGAGACTCAATGTGAAAAGGCAATCACCACGTCACATTGTTATTAGGCTGATCAAAGTAAACACAAAAGAAGCAATCTTTTGAGCAGTGAGACAAAAACAGCAGATAATCTAAAAGGAAAACCTATCAGACTAACTGCAGACTTCTCAACTGAAACTTTACAAGCCAGAAGGGACTAGGTGCCTATCCTTAATCTTCTAAACCAGAATAATGGCCAACCTAGAATTCTCTACTCAGAAAAATTAAGCCTCATCTATGAGGAGAAATAAAGACCTTCCCAGACAAGCAATCATTGATGGAATTTGAGAGGACCAGACCAGCCCTACAGGAAGTACTCAGACATGCATTACACACTGAACAGCACAATAGACACTCTCCAAAGTAAAAATCACTCAAGAGTTAAAGTCTAGAATCTGTATTCCACGATGGCTCACAGAGCAAAACAAAACAATTGGAATTGACCCAACAATATGAATGGAAATCTACCCCAAATATCAATCCTCTCAATAAATGTGAATGGCTTGAATTGTCCTCTGAAGAGACATAGACTGGCAGAGTGGATAAAAATCCACAAGCCTAGTATCTGCTGTCTACAGGAAATGCATCTAACCCACAAAGATGCTTTCAGGCTCACAGCCAAGGGATGGAAAACAATCCTCCAGGTGAATGGAAGCCCAAAGAAAGCAGAGGTAGCTATACTTATTTCATATAACATAAGCTTTAAAATAGCAAAAGTAAGAAAGGACAAAGACAGCCACTATATAATGGTGAAAGGGAAGATCCAACAAGAAGACATAACAATTCTTAATATTTATTCACCCAACTCAGGAGCACCCAGATACATAAACCAAGCCCTGTCCAATCTAAATAGCATGATAAACAATAACGCCATAGTAGCTGGGGATTTCAATACCCCACTGGATGAACTGGACAGATCTTCCAAACAGAAAATAAGCAAAGAAATAATGGACTTAAATGGAGCTCTAGAACAAAAGGGTCTAATAGACCTCTACAGAACATTGCACCCCACATGCCCGCCAATCCATGAGTGGATTAATAAAATATGGTACATGTATACAATGGAATATTACTCAATTATAAAAAACAATGGGGATCTAGCACCTCTTATATTTTCCTGGATAGAGCTTGAGCCCATCCTCCGAAGTGAGGTTATCACAAGAATGCAAGAATAAGCATCACATGTATTCCCCATCAAGTTGGCACTAACTGATCAACACTAAGGTGCTCACACAATAGTAATATTCTCCAGGGATTAGGGGGTTGGGGGTGGGTAAACTCACAACTAATGGACACGGTGAGCATTGTAGGGGAGACAGGGCACATCTCAAATCATGGTTTGGGTGTGGCAAAGTCATAACATGGAACCAAAATGTTTGTACCCCCATAATATCCTGAAATTAAAAAAAAAAGTTGATCCTGCCTGCTGCCAAGGACATTTGCCGTGAACTTTTAGGAGAGGCTGCAGTTCAAGAAGTGGCACATGTGCCTCTTTTAGCTAGCACCATAACTAGATGAATTGATGAAATAGCAGAAGATATTGAGGCACAATTGTTGGAGAGGATAAATGAGTCACTGTGGTACGCAATCCAGATTGATGAGTCTACCAAGATTGACAAGGCAAAAATGCTTGCTTCTGTGCGATATATTTTTCAGGAGGATGTGCATGAGGATATGTTATGTGCTCTTTTGCTGCCAGCCAACAGCACAGCTGCAGACCTATTCGAGTCATTGAATGATTACACATCAGGAAAACTGAATTGGTCATTTTGTGTCACTATATGCACAGACAGAGCGGCTGCCATGACTGAATGGTTTTCTGGTTTCACTATTCAGGTCAAGAAGGTCACTTCTGAACGTGAGTCTATGCACTGTGTCATCCATAGAGAAATACTGGTTAGCCAAAAAATGTCACCTGAACTAAACATTTTGCAGGATGTGATTAAAATTATCAACCACATTAAAGTACATGCCCTTAACTCACATATGTTCACGCAGCTCTGTGAGGAAATAGATGTAGAGCACACATGTCTTCTCTTTCACACCGAAGTGAGGTGACTTTCTAAAGGTAGATCACTGGCCAGAGTTTTTTGAGTTATGAGAGCCACTCCACAGATTTCTTTTAGAAAAACAGTCACCACTGGGAAACACATTTCAGTGACACAGAATGGGTCACAAAACTTGCTTACATGTGTGATTTATTCAACCTGCTCAATGAACCCAATCTTTCACTTCAGGGGAGAACGACAACTGTGTTCAAGTCAGCAGGTAAAGTGGCTGCATTCAGAGCCAAACTGGAATTATGGAGGCAAAAGTGGACATTGGGATTTTTGATATATTTCAAACTTTAGCAGAGATTTTGAAAGAGACTGAGCCAGGGCCTTCTTTCTCCCAGCTGGTGCATGATCACCTATCTCAGCTTTCAAAAGAGTTGAGCATTACTTCCCAACCACAAAAGACCCCCAAACTGGGAAGGAATGGTTCCATGACCCATTTGTGAATAAACCAGGTGAATCAACTTTGTGCTAGAAGAGGATCAACTGCTTAAGAGCACAAATGACAGTGGCCTCAAAAGTGGGTTGGAGACAACTTCAAATCTCCATACGTTCTGGATTAAAGTCAAGGCAGAATATCCTGAGATTGTCACAAAAGCACTGGAAAGCCTGCTTCTATGTCCAACATCTTATCTTTGTGAAGCAGAGTTTTTTGCAGTGACAGCAACCAAAACGAGATTACAGAGTAGACTGGACATAAGCAACACACTTCGGGTGTCACTGGCTCCCACCACCCCCAGATGGGACCATCTAGTTGCAAAAAAACAAGCTCAGGGCTCCCACTGATTCTGCATTATGGTGAGTTCTATGATTATTTCATTACATATTACAATGTAATAATAATAGAAATAAAGTGCACAAGAAATGTAATGTGCTTGAATCATCCTGAAACCATCCCCCGCACTCCCCAGTTCATGGAAAAATTATCTTCCATGAAACCGGTCCCTGGTGCCAAAAAGGTTGGGGACCACTACATTAAGGCATTTCATTCAACAGACTTATATCATTAAACTTTATTTCTTTCCATATCCATTTTTTAAACAAGAATTAGTATCAGCCTCAATCTTCATCCTCTCATTGCACATCTTAACAACAAAAGAATACATACTAAAATAAAATAAAGTTAATATGCACTTGGAAACAATGAAATTAAAGTTATCACAACATTTGACTTCAATACATAATAATACACACTTAATAGAAAGTGAAAACCACATCCGGAAACATGGCACAATCTACCACAAACACATTCAAGGTTCAAATAAGAACTCAAAATGGAGGTGGTAAGACATTTAGTATTTGGCTAAAACCCTAAATTTAAACTTTAAAAAAATGAATTTTGATGCTATTAATTTTGCAAAGACAAATCACTTAACCATTTTTTTTTGGAAGGTGTCTACTTTTTCCATTTTATATAAAAATATTGGTAATATGAAATAAAGCACTATTAAAATGCAAGAAAAAAAATATTAACCCAAAGAATCGTCATTAAGTCAACCATATACCCAAGAGCCACAAATCTATTTTTTTCCAACAGGTATGTTTGATCACTACGAGGTGCCGAGCACAGTGCAAGAATAATAAGATGTAATACTTGCCCTTAATAAATGTAAAGTTTAGTAAACGGATAGAGTGACATACACAGAAGTAATGAAGTGATGTAGCGTCGATGACAGAAGTTGATGCAGTGAAATGCAAAGGAGGGAATAGTTAATTCTTCCAGATAATGGATGAGGAAGGTGAGGAAATGTTCCAGGAATTTTCAGCTTCACAAAGAAGGAGACCTTTGAGCTAACCAAGACATGCAGTTGTTCACCAGGGAAGCAGGATGTTCTCCAGGTAAGGAGGGAGAAGAAGGTTGACAGGCAGCATAAAAAGGCAAAAAGCATGAAATGGAATGATTTATTTAATTAATTCCAAATAGTTCAGTGCAACTACATCACGGTACACAAGAAAGGACACAGCAAGGGATGAGACTAGAGAGGTAAGCTGGGGCCAGGCTGCAGCATAGTCTATGATAAGAATTTGGGTCTTTATCTTAAGAACATCGGGTAGTCATTTAAAGGTTTTAAGCAAGGAGGAGACATGATCACATCCAGGTTTTATAAATATCCTTCTAGCATCTTTTGGAGACTGGATTGGAGAAATCAAACCTAGAGGAAGGGAGGCCAAAGGAGGGTATTGGAATAACCCAGGTTGGAGACAACGGGAGAAAACAAGAGCCAATCCAGGGCAGTAGTTTGAGAATAGGGACTAGAGGAAGGTCCAAGCAATTGACTTTAGCATTTGATCAGCTAAAGGAAATGAGGACTAAGGAAAGGTAGGATCAAGAACAACTCCCAAGTTCCCAAGCAGATGGTGGTTCTGTTTCCTAAGATGCAGACTTCGAGAGGAGGACAAGCTTTGCAGTAAAATGCAAGGGGTTTGGGTTTGGCCATGCCTAGTGTGAGAAGGCTGTATCTTAGGAGGCTGAGGCTGGGCATCAGCACCTTTAGGCTACGCTCTACCTCAAATGTCAGGCATAATCATTCACAGTTAAGATGCCAGGGTATAGTTGGTCAGCCCAATCCCACTAAAACCAGAGTTTCTTCTGTCTTACTATTGAAAGAAGATGGATAGCTAAATTCACTGAAGCTGAAGAGTAAGGCGGTCTTGCTCAAGAGCAGGTGAGGCAGAATGGAAAATATGGCCAAAATGTTCCACAAACAGACCGTTACTCCTATATTCTTTCCTTGGCTGATGTAGCCACCTATTAGTGACTTTAACAAGGGGTGGGGAACCTGCAGCCTCAAGGCCACATGTGGCCCTCCAGATCCCCAAGGGCAGCCCCTCAACTGAATACAAACTTCACAGAACAAATCCCTTTATTAAAAGGATTGGTTCTCTAAAATATGGATTCTGTCAAAAGGACACACTCACGGATCCAGAAGGTCACACGTGGCCCCAAGGCTACAAGTCCCCCACCCCTTCCCCACCCTCATGCTCTAGCTGGGTAACTTGACTTTCCCAAACCGGTCATCTGCCCACCGAAGCCCTTTGTCCAGCACCACTCACGAGCTTAACCTAACCAGTATATTTTATCATTAAAAACACCTCGTAAAGGCCATAGCACAAGCTAGTTGTGCTCCATCAGTAGAAAAGCAAGCTAACTCTGATATCGTCCATTCGAAGTTTGTAGACAGATGCAGCACGTGTAGGCAAATGAAGCAACATTAACCAAATATTTACATTAACTGTGTACAATAAAAATTGCTAAGGAGACCACCTATATCCAAAGACCACCTTCCAAAATAGGTAGTGGCCCTGAGTATGTAGTTTATTTCCCATCAGAGTAATGTGTTTTGAACCTGCCTTACGAGACCACCTGCCTAACATGAATGCAGGCCCTTCACCCAGTACATTAGGTTATTTAAAAGAAAAAAAAAAAAAACCTTTTAAGAAAGAGTTATGCAAAATGTATAGCCCAGCCTGCTCCAGCTTCCCATGTGCCTGTCTCTATAAGCAATGCTTTTCTTGAAACCACCCCACATGGGGTTTTAAGCTTCACTATTGAGTTCTTAGATCTCTGAGTACTGAGACAACAGGCTTCCAGCTGTTCCACAAGTTGAATTTGCACCCAGCAATGGTCCTACTTAATGGTTAATGGTTCACGGAGACGCTATGTCCAACCTTGCTGCAGTTTTCCTGAGATCAACTATGGAGACCCCACTTTGTACAACATCATTCCAGAAAATCTTTGGGATAATTTGGGGTATGTTCAGGGCCAACTACATTGACTCCAGCATAATTATAGGTTATGAGGCCCCAAAGAATCATTCTACGTGTGTTAGCAGCATAAACCATATAGAGCACTGTTATACTGAAGACCACCTGCCAGAAAGACCACTTAATTTTAGAACCCAGGGTGGTCTCCATATGCAGATTTCATAGTTTTACATTATGAGCAACAAAAGGTTAAATACATTGTACTGGGTGGTAAGTTCAGAGTGGAGCATTTTGAATAAAAGTGCGGCCAGGAAGAAAATTCCACTTAATTATTTAGAGAAAGAGACTACAAGCAATGCACAGCAGCAGGCAAGAGCAGTAAGCAAGCCTATGAACCACCACCAAAATAAGAGTTTCTGTAGAGGGAGTGAATTAGGGGGAAAAAAAGGTGCTGGTACTAGAACAAGAAACATGGCAGGCCTTGCCTGCTCAAGGGTCACTTGTTGAAGAGAAGCATCTCTGTGCAGTCACCCTTCTGACAATTCTCTCTCAGGCCAACGGAATGCCACAGAAATGCACAGGTAAATGCTAAATAGGCTGTCACCTTTAATGGCAAAGATAAATATGACTGCAGGTACATACACATAGTAATAAGTCATCATAAGTCAATTTAAATTAATAATAGGCAAATGGGCAAGGGGTGTCTGCTGGTGGTCCTCTTGAATCTGGAACGTGTACACCTATAAAGATTTTTTTTAAAAAAGAATCTTACTAGGTTCTTAACAAGGCTTCTTTTCCTAGTTTCTTTCTGCAGTTCTCAAAGCTTACACAGCCTGCACCAAAGGAATGAAGGAAACCATTCCTTCCAGGCTGCTAGAATAAAAGGAGCAGAATTATTCTCTACAGGTTGCAGGAAGGTTTTATCATTGTTCCTTCGTGCATGCTGCCTGGGCTCTGTAATGAGCATATGGTGAAAACGTTTTGTTGTGGCTAGGATGACATACCTAAAGGCCCAACACATTAGGTTTTATAGCTGATCTTTGCACATTGTTAACAAATACTGTGAAATCCAGGAACTCTACTTTTAAACAGCTGTGAGAATTCACTGACTTCCAATATCTCATCCTAAAAGAAGAGAATGGTTAATGAGATCCAAGCTGAGCACCTTCTGAAAACCTAATTTTGAAGTTATGGACCCTAATAAAGATATATTAGCACCTACTTGATACACTGTCTAAATTGTGCTTTCAACAGTGGAAATTTCATATCTTAACTTTCAGCCTGAGACCAGGTGGCTTATTTTAGTAAATTGATGGTTTTAAAGAGTTTTAAAACATACCATAACCTTTTTTGCTTTATTTGGGATGTTCTTTGTTCAGCATTAATTGGCTAATAAAACTCAATTCTTTTGAATTCACCTTTTAAAAATGGCCCTATTTTCTGATAGAAATGACAAGCCACTATTAAATGCTTACAGCCTAGTGTCCTATAGACATGACATATTCCAACTTTTGTTCTCTTGAAAAAACAATCACAAAAAAAAAAAAAAAAAAAAAAAACCTAAATTGACTGCAAAGTACATGTTAGTGATAAAAGTCCCAAATGCTGTAAGGCATATTGCAGGGTCAATGAAACCAGTGATTTTTAGTATTCGCACTCAGTTCCTGTTTCTGAAGCATTACCCAAGTTCTCTCTTGGAAGACCAGGTCCTAACAGTGGTTTGGGTTTTTACAAATCCCTGGACACCTCGAAACAAGTTTTAGAGTCTATAAAAATTTAGTTTAATATTCTCATGTCAGGGATGAGAGAAATCAAGGCCTAACTAGATAAATGACTCGCTAAAATCAAACTAATACTGTTAAGTAACCAATACTTTGTATGTGTATTATGTGCTGAGTACTTGACATGGATTGTCTCATGTGTACCTCAGAACAACCCTAGGAAAAAATGTAATTATCATTCTGTATTAGTTTTCTATTGCTGCATAACTAATTACCACAAACTTAGTGGCTTAACAAAACTCAAATTTATTATCTCTTGGTGTCTACGGGTCAGGATTCTCTGCTGAAGATTGAAGTCAAAGGCTGAAATCAAAGTGTCAGCTGGCTGCACCAGCATCCCAAGGGTCACCTAGGGAAAGATCCGCTTCCACACTTGGGGAACTGAGGCCCCATTTTCTTGCTAGCTGTTTTCACATTGAGTAGAAATTGGAAATTTTTAAAGACCTAAATTTTGTTTTCATTTTTTTCTAAATGCAAGGAATGAAAGCCCACACAAACTCTAAGTTGGAGCATGATCTATGAATATGCTTATATGAGTCTCTTTTCTTTTTAAACATCTACTTCTCATGTTTAAGACACTTCTATTTCCTGCTGATGCTGCTATTGTTTAGATGCATATGCTCATTTCTAATGCAACAGGAAGTTTCTGGCCTCATCATTTAGTCAGCACCCAATTCCACATTGCTCTGAAGAACTAGATGGGATAGACCTCAATAGTTTATGAAAATATGGAACATACATTAAATAAACAGCAAAATAAAGTTCTAAAATCATCATGTGAATTAAAGTAATGCATGCTTTTAATTATGAAAATCTCAAGAATAAGCCGTTTTTAGGTTGAGAAGCAGAGAAAGTACACCAGAGGTATTTCCTTATCCTGGAACTCGCTTGCCTGTTCCTCACCTACCCACCCAACTCCTGCAGTCTAACTCTATTCACCTCTCAGATCCCAGTTTAGGTATTATCCCTTCCACAAAGATTTCTCTTACCCTAAGTCTAGGATAAATGCACTCCCCCAAGTATCCATACTCATCCTATCATAGCATTTATCACATTGTGTTGCAACTACCTATTTTTAAATAGATTTTCCTAAATTTCCAAATATATACACTGCAAAAAAGACCCCTGTGAGGGGTTTCTGTCTTGTTCTTCATTACATCCTCAGCACCTAGTACACGTCTGGCACATAGTAGACACAAATTAAACATATATCCAATAATTGAATCAATTTGGGCCTGGTACCCAGGGGAAATCTGTGATCTGATAGAGTGGGAAGTAAACAATTAGTTCTTTGATCAATCCAGAAACTCCTAAGAGTAGAGATGGGGTTCCAGAAATTGCCACTGGCAGTATTCTATTTAATTAACACACTCAATGTGAGTCATTGTGATAAACATTCATAGAGCACCTGCTACCTGATGGCAGAGACTATGTCAGAAGTGGTCTGGGACCCACAGTGCTGCTGATGAGGTCAAACCTCCATCTGGTCTCCATAGCAGTCATCACAGTCCCTTGCACTCCCCTGACCTCACCCTGACCCCAAAAGAGAACATTCCTGCAGTAATCTCACGCCTTCTTGATGAATACTCGGGACTGTAGCCTGATTGCTTACCTATGTCTAAACAATTTTAAACCTACACCCATCGTGTCTCCCAGCTCTCTCACAACCAGATTCCAAGTCTCCAAGGTCATCCATCAGCACAAACCATCCCCACCACCACCAAACTCCACTTCAGCCACCCACTGCCAAGGTCATGGCCTTCATTTTATCTCAAACAATCGAAACTCCTCTGAGATCACAGTTTCAAGCATCCCACTCTGACAACCATCTCCAAACTTCCCATCTCACTTATCTATTAATCCCATTCCAGTAATTCTTCAAACATATGAAGAGCTTTAATCCATCACCACTTTATTACTATCCATTGCTCCTTCTCCTATCTTCCCAGGCCTAAAATTAAGTTTCAGTATTATGTGCTGGCTTGACATCTGGGAACAATCTGGAGGGTCTTGAATGGCCCAACTGCAAATTCCCCTCCCCACTCTGCTCCCACAGATAAAGTCCCCTAGCCAAACAACCCTCCTTATGAGGACCAGGAACAGTTTCTACTTATCCCTGAATAGCAGATTTTTCTCTGTTAGCCCACAGAATTATTCAAATAAGCCAATCACATCCTCTGGTGGGAACCAGAGGGCACCACTGCCCTCTTGAAATTACAAAGTCTGCTTCCTACAATCCTGGTTGTTTGCTCCATTCCTGAGTGCAAACCCTGAGTGGCCCAGCATGGCAACTGGTGTCCTCCTCCCTCGGGCCATAAGTACATATGACTAATAAACTACCATCAATCCCATCTGTCCAGTATTGGGTGTCATATGTCCAGCCATTCTATAGCCCTAGGGCAGGAATCTCTCCCTCACCAACAGGATAAAGAGACGATGGAAACACAGGCCCTGGTAACCCATACCAGATCCCACGGTTGATCGTTACAATCATCACTTAACACTTGTAACCCCCTCACTCCTCAACCATAGCACAGTTGGTGAAGCCCAACTGTCTGCTCCACATCTACAAGAATGCTTTACTGAAGGAAATGACACAACCATATTTCCTGATCTTACTTTTAAATACATAAGCACAAATCTTAAATGCATACCCACTTAGTAAATCACTTAGTAATGTTCCACTCTCTGAGATTAGTATTTCATGCTCATAGCCCACAGTCCCCACCCTCCCTCCACCCTCAACTCACTACACTCCAGCCAGACCAACCTTTTTGTTTCCTGAACTCGTTAAAAGTGTTTCCACCTCTAGGTCTTTCCACTGGCAGCTCTCTCTACCAAGAATGCTCTTCCTCAAAATATTTACATGGCTATTGGCAGTAATAACTTGTCTCAAATGTCATCTACTCAGAGGGAAGACCTACCCTAAACACATCAGCTGTAGGAATCTCCTACATACCAGTTGACCTCTACCACATAATCCTATTTTATTGTTTTCAAATCACAATCTGAAATTATCTATTTATTTGGTTTTTTTATAGTCTGTCTCTATCTCACCAAAATGAAAGCTTTATGGAAGTCAGACATTTTTCACCATTCTCTTCCATGAATCTAAAACAATTCCAGGTACGTACTAAGTGCTCAATAAATATTTGTTGAATTAATGACTAGGAATTTATTTTTACATGGAAGAAAGAGAGGGTAGAAGTACTAATATTTCACATTACATCGTGGCAATTATTTTTTTTAAAGGGACTTTCTTATAATTTTCAATCATTTACAAACTAAGAGAACATCATTTAAGCAAACCGTCAGTACTAATCATTTATATCTCCTTAAAATTCACTGATCTTTCAGAGCTATTATACATGATCAATGGCAAAGCCTAATCAAGAATTTGAATCCAGACCTTCATATCAGTAAAACCAGGTATGTCCCATACCTTCAATCACTTCTGTTATACTGATTTGGCTTAATGATGATTGGCATATTCACAATAAGAGGAAGTAATTAAAGTTTTCTAACATAAATTAGTTTTCTTTTAATATCT
Source organism: Eulemur rufifrons (assembly GCF_041146395.1). Taxonomy (NCBI): domain Eukaryota; kingdom Metazoa; phylum Chordata; class Mammalia; order Primates; family Lemuridae; genus Eulemur; species Eulemur rufifrons. Next base: position 33,399,592 of record NC_090998.1, on the reverse strand, counting down.
TGGTCTCAAATGTTACCTGGAACCAATATTCTCAGCTCCCTGGATTCCTTATATTACTCTAAAATGGTTAAACCTACTACTTTACCACTGTATTCCATTATAATCCACTCAAATTCATGGCATATGGTTAAATGTAAGGGAGACTCTGCAGCAGGAAACAGTATTGAAAACCCATTTAATTCCATGAGCATTTCACGGTGGCAGTCCCCGTGCCAGGTGCTGCAGGGAACTCGAAGGAGAGGGACATGCAGCACCTGGTCTCAAGGCGCTTACAGCCCCCAGCAGCACTGGTTTGAGAGATACAAAGGACATCACTGAACAAATCCTTCCACTGGGGTTATCAGATGGACTAAAACCACCAACCATTTGATTTAAAAGCTATGTATCTGATGACAGAAACTTGTAACCGTCAAAGGTTAAGTGTAGCTTGACACCCATAATTTACCGACTAAAATTACCTTGTCTTTTTATATGTTCTTTTAAAGAACTTCAAGAGAATAACAATCTTTGGTGCGGGTTTAGACCCTGGCTGACTCTGAATATTGTTCTGCAGTATTTATAAATTTTCTAATGTTATTTTTCTACATTGCATTCTCTAAGAAAGATGATTGTAATACATTATAATTTATATTATAGCCATTTGTATTATAATAATATATATTATTACATTATATGCTTATTTGGTTATAAATATAACAAAGTAAAATCAATTTCTGAAATGCAATTTTGGCCTAAATCTTAGTTTGATGTGCCCAATAATTCAAGTTGCCTCCAAAGCCAGCTACCAGCAGACCATAGTTGACAGGCTGGACATCACGTCAAATTCCTCCTAAAGCTCTTCAACTATTAGTAGCTAAAAGTATTTTGCAAATATTCCTTCAAATATTTTGTTAAAATTGTTTGGGAACAACATGCAAAGAGAAAAAGGCCTTTTGCAGAGTTAGGTCCGGGGACCAACAATAAAGGCAAGATCTGTTGCTTTGACTCTGTGATGCAATATTGCATTTACATAATTGTGTCAGGAATGATTTATCCTACACAGCAACCTCAGCCAGGTCCTTGGTCCCCAGATTTTGCAAGCCTGTCTGTGTTGGATCTATATCCCCACTTACAGAAAGTCAGGAGAATGGTGGCACCCACTAGCTCACCAACAATGCAGACTTTAATTCTAAGATGCTTTAATATATTAACATAAAAGATATATGTTATTCGCACAACACAGGTGTTTACTTAAAGCTGGATATATTTCTCACTGCTTTTCCTTAATGGGAGTGGAGGGATCTAAGAGGCTAAGGATGAGTGAGATAGATCTTTTTCAAAGGGAGAGGAGTTTTCTTCTTTTACTTCTCTATTTCCCACATGTAAATCTCTGTAGCTAAGGGGAAGTGTCCGAGAAAGTCAGCCATTAGAATGGCAAATAGATTTCAACCCAGATGCAAAGACACTAGGAGTAGCTGCTGGAAACAGTGTGCTGAGAAACACAGTTGCCATCACAGAACTGGGCTCTTCTCAACTCACACAAACCTTGAATCAAGTCAGCATTTATCGAAGGAAGCACCTTGGCCCCACCAGGTGGGAGGAGCCTCTAGGCCCCATGGTCTCACTCTTGGCCCGCCCTTTTCTCCTCTCTGCCTGTATATTCCCTGTTTATCTTTTAAGGCCCAACCCAGACTCCAGCTTTCCCAGAAGCCTCCCTGACTTCACACATCATTCTTTCCTCAGAACATTTATTGCATATGGTATAGGTTATACAAGTGTTTTATTAGATATTGTTTTCTAGCAAAAGCTTAACTTTAGAAAAATGGACATGGCTTTGTATTTTTTCTTTATACATTACAGGGTCCAGTAGCCACATCAGATATGCTTTACAAATGTTTGATCTTATTATTGAAAGAAAGGTCTTGAATGCCAAGCTGTTGGCAAAATGCTCTCAGAATGATCAAAATCCGGTTCATCTTAATATGGTCATTCATAGAGGAACTTACAGACAAGTTGTTATAAAAAGAACAACATGGCTTATCTTCTCAAAGGGGTTCATTCAGCAAAGTACTGATAAAGCAAAATAATCTTACTTTTAAGTTAGGACCACATTTTCCAAATGACGTCAAAGGCTTTGGTTACAGGCTCTCTTCCTTCTTCTCCTGCAACCTCTTGTCTCACAGAGAACGCCACAGTCTGCTGATCACTTTCCTTGTGACAGGGTCCCCCTGGCTACCCCGTCTGTTATTGATGGATGCAAATGAGACTTGCCTTTGGGCTCATAGAATGCAGAAATTAGGACTAAGCTTTATCTCCAGCAGGGAGGAGGCAAATCCTTCTCAGGACTGGAAGTCACTGCAAAGTGTGGGTAAAAATATCCATCCCATAGGGCTGCTAGGAGGCTTAACCATGGTGATCAGGGGTGATGGGCCCCTGGTTGGGCCCCTAATACTATCAGATAGTCACTCTATACCTGGAGATCTTGTTGCCATTTTTATAGTCTTGATTTAATTGTCCTTTCTTAACTTCAGCTTTGAGTTTTGGAAATCCAATTTGTTCTTACCATTTTTTTGTACAGGCACTTTTCTTATCGTTGCCATTCTCCACCCCCTATAAATCCCTCTCCAGATGATACAGTGCCCATCCTATCAGTAGTCCAAGGCTGATGGTTCACACCTAACAAGGCAACTCTCAGATCATGTACAATTTCCACGTCCTTATTTGTCCTTCTTTCTCGTGAGCTGCTTTTGGGTCTCTGTGCATCTTTTAAAAGCCACATCACTTTGAAATAAAGAGCTGAAAATCGAAACTATGTTCATGGGCTGTTTGCTGCAATTCTGATAAAAGACCAGGTGGGATGAGGGTGGAGATTAGAATGAATGGATAAAATGAAGTAATGAGGCTTGGAAATTACTTGTTGGTACCAATTATCTATATTCTTTCATGCTCTCCTCCCCACACATTGTCCTTTTCCCATTACTGTGGATAATTGAAAAATGAAATTTGCAAATTTTGTGTTATCTAATTTGGAAAAAAAAGAGAGTTGTACTAAGAAGTTATATTATGACAAAGAAAAATGTCCTGAAGGCGTTATTTTCTCATTCTAGAATATCATTTTTTTCCCCTCTCCCTCCACCTATCATCACTTCTTATCCAGATACTCTCTCAAGAAAGAGGTTTTTTTCCTTGCGTCTGACTTCTGTCTCAATCTATGTGCCACTTAAGGATGAAGGGACATTTACTCAAGGCCTAGTTTGTGTCTAATGTCAATAGTATGAGTAACTTTTTCTGATGCCAAATAAAGAACAGAACTTCAACCTAAAAAAATTGAAAATGTTCTATCTTGACAGTTCAGTCAAAATGAATTTCAATTCTCAGGGTCTGTTCCACTTTCTAAGGCTTGTGTAGTCCCTGTATGATTTCCCAGGGTGTCACCATACTTTACCTCTCCTTGCTCCTTCAATTTACGTAATAATTGAGAAATACAATATTCTGAACTTCAGCCAAATACAAGACAACCCCTTGATAATTTTTTTTTTTTGTTATATTGAATGTGGCTTTCTCCAGAGAATCAAACAAATAAACAAACATAATCGATAAGTTGGAATTTACTAAACTTAATTTATGCTCACTTCATGATTTCTCTTTAGCCCTCCATCATTCAAGTGCATTCGGCACTTTAATGAGCCCTACACTACGCCCCAGCATGCATCAAGGAAAAGGAAAACAATTCCTAACCATCACAAGCAATAGCATAGCTGGGATTTATTTTGTTTCTGCCATGTGCAAAGCACTATACTAAGTGTGTTCACATTATATTAAGTTCTATAACAGTATACAACAGAATATTAGGGTTTAAAAGAAATGACTTCAGATTCAGTCCCACCTGTATTCATTCAAAGACAGTCATCAGTCATTTTACCTGCCATACCCAATATCCTCTTCCAGTTTTCTAACTTAACTGATTCCATCCATGTCTCATGAAAAGCATAGCCCTACTTTATGGCATGATCCTACCTGCCTCCAACAAGAACTGATTGGCTAAGTAGAGGACACTTGACCTTGACCAGTAGAAGCAGTCTATAAACTAGGAGGAGTGAATCGGCGCGCGCGCACGTGTGCGTTCTCTCTCTCTGTCTCTCTCTCTCTCTCTCTCTCTCTCAGAGATAAAGAGACCACAGTCAAGTAGTCAAATTGTAGTAGGCACTGGACTTATAGTCAAGACAAAGCCAAGTGTGAGGAGGAGGCAAACAGAATGAGCATTGTGTTAGATTGCAAAAACAGCCAAGATTCTTCCCTCCCCTGTAGGCAGGTACCTTTGCAATGGCAATGTGACTTTGCAGCTCCTCACGTTACGGTGAAGTTTATTTCTCTATCCATTGACTCTAGACTTGGTCATGTGACTTGCTTTGGCCAAGTGACACAGCTTTCTTTTTCTTTCTTTCTTTCTTTTTTTTTTTTTTTTTTTTTGGATATAACACACAAAATTCTTCACATGGATATTCATAGCAGCTTTTTTCATAATTGCCAAAACTTGGAAGCAACCAAATGTCCTTCAGTAGGTGAATGAATAAATTGTGGTATATCCAAGAAAAAAAAGAAAGAAAGCAAAGCTATGAGATAGAATAAAAAAGAGAAAAAAGAGAGATCAATTTTTTATAACATGATGTGAACCAACCACACCTGAAGTTCCTGGACTTCACAGTTACTACTTTGTTTAAGCAGGTTTAAGTTGGGTTTCTGACTCTTACAACTCAAAGCCCCCTAATGTACTGTGTCACCTCAATCTGTTTAAAGTGCATGATCTGTATGTGATCTCTTCTCCCTCCATTTCACAGAGGTGGAAGATGTAGTCACTTGTGTTTCTCTCTCAAAAGATCAAGGCATCAAAGAAAATGTCATGACAGCACTTGGATATCCATGGAGAGAGAAGCTCCATGGGCAGTGGAGTCATTAAGAAAGATAACAATTTATGATCTCTGAAGAACAACACTAAGAAAATGAATATACGGTGATGATTATAAAAGCAGTTACAATATTGCCTGACTTTGCAGAAATCTGTCATACTTTCAAAAAGTTACAGTTTCCAATCTAATATTCACTATACTTGGTAAATGGTGATCTTCATGATATGAAAATTGGCGTTATTTTCCTTTCTTACCTTACAATTGGCATCTGCTGTGGAAGATGGGGAGTGGACATTTGCTGCTTTGGCTGCTTTGAATTTGTTCCATTTTCTTTGGTTACTGAATGTTTTCCTTTGAGGAGTGATCTCTGGCTACAGTGTGAGGAAGAAGCAAATGACCCAAGCTAAATTAGTCAAATATTCCTCCTGGGAATTTGAATATTGAACAGAAGTACAAAAGGATTTGTTAAAAATTTTGTTTTCTTATTTTGGAAGCCTCATCTTGACAAAATCTGTGGGTAGTTTCTGCATGCAGCTTCACCCCAGAAATGTTCCCATTTGTTCTTAGAGGCCACCTAATAGCCTCCTAATAAATTCATTTTACTATCAAAGTTCACCAGAATCAGTTTCTGTTGCTTACACTAAAGGCTGTTGTAACAGAGCAGCCTAACTCCCTACCAATTATCTGTGCTCCCCTTCTGGAGTACACAGTTATTTCTGGGAGGCACTACCAGCCAGGACTCTGTGTCCATGTGTCCTGCCACCCTTGTGAGTTCATGTAACTCGTTCTCATTTACAGACTACGAATGGCAGTGATCAGTGTCATTTCCAAAACCAAGTGGTTAAGTAGTAAGTGTGCCCTCTCCACCCTCTCTTTCTTCCTGCATGTGTAGACTAGATGTTGTCACCCAGGGTGTCACATGTTGGAAATGGTAGAGGCTTCTTCAGCTTGGGTTCCAGAATAACAGTGTGGACGAGACAGCCACATCCTTACCACCTCCCCTCCCATGACCCCTGTTCTCCACCACCTCTTGGACTTGACGAGAAACTTCCATTATGTTAAGCCATGGAGATTTCAAATTTTACCTATTATAGCAACTGGCATTACTTTTACTAATACAATCCCAGCTAATACAAATCAAAATGCAAAAGCATTTTATTAGCATTTTGAAGACTCTGAAACAACTGGAGAAAGTCTGTTTGGCAGGGGCAAGAGTCATCCGATACTTCTCCCAGGGATCCAGCTGTCCAGCCGCCAGACACTGACCCTCTCGCCCTCCGTCCCCCATTCCATTCTCTCCTTACCAGCAGAAAATGACATTTTCTCTCTCCTCAGTAAGAAGAGAACACGCTGCTTGATACGTATGCTGCTCAAGATGAATTAGTTTCTGAAGTCTGTGTTGCCTTATTAATGACATCATGGAGAAATCTTAACACTGCTGCCTTCTGACTACTTTCAGAGCCTTCAAAGGGTCTCTGAGCCAGAAAGATGCAGGTTGGACAGGCCTAAACAAAGAAGCCAGTAACATGTCCTCTGAGACAAAGAGCTTGGAAAGAGGCTGGAGAGCTATGGTTTTTATTAGCGTGTATAATCATGCTTTCACAAGACTAAGAACTTTGAGACATATTCTTCAAAAGTTCTAAATTTTCCACAGCTGACTACATTAATTACATTAAGTGAAATGGTTGTCCTCAATTTTTTTTTTTGCCTATAGTTCTTTCAATAATAGTAAATTGTCCTATAGAAATGTGTAGCCTTAAGAGGGTGTTTGTGTGTTGTGTGTGTGTATGTGCGGTAGGTCCAGAATCAAACTGAGTATGAAATGTTCACCTAAAGACCTTTTCAGTGTTGTCTGGGCACCTTGTCAGTAACCCTCCCTCAACCTGACCCTCAGGCCTGGGCCCCACTCTCTGGCATTCTTCAGAGGATGTCTCTTTGAGGGAAGGCTGTGGGATGTGGAAACAGGCTGCAGTGGAAAGAACACAATCTCCCTCAAACCACAGCTCTGCAATTAACCATATACGAAACCATAATCTCCCTGTGGACACTTTCCTAGCTGGAAAATGGTGCTATAATATTTTCCCTGCCTCCCCTAACAGAGATTAGAAAAGATTATACTAAAATCCAGAAGTGAAAATTCATCTTATTCCAAAAGGCGGAGCTGTGAGGGACTTGGAGTGAGGGTACTCTCACTCCCCTCATTTTATATGGCCTTGTAATCATTGCCCTAAAGCTTACATCTTCTTACCAACTTTTAGCTGGACGTTGAATCCAAAAGTGATCTACTTCTCCCAGTTTTCTCAACTATAAACTAAGGAAAATAATAAACCCCTGGCTGCTTGTTGAACCCCTAGCTAGTATTGTACTCAGTGAGTCTAAGGTACTTAGCATAGTGCCATATACATGATACCTCCAGAGCAATCGCAAATATTATATTTTGCCTAAGGCCAAGAAACATCTTCATGAAGTCTTAATGCAGAGGATGTCCGTATTTCTAACAAGGTTTTTCACTGTCTTGTACCCTCCAATTTCATTTGTCAACCCTCATATCTCAAGATTTTGTGGGGTATGGGATTATTTTAGACTGAAGTGAGGGAATTACTAACATGGCCCCATTACCTTGCCTCCAGAGTGGCCTGAAAAGTACACTCTTATAAGCCCAAGCGAACCAAGTCCAAGTGCTGGAATAACCACGTTCATAATCATAATTGTTCTCCCTCAAGTGTTATTTACCTTTAAATAGTTCTTTGCAAATATTTTTCTCTTCAGAATAAGATAGTCTCTGGCGGACTTTTTCTTTTGCACTGATTTTTCCTACTTTTTCCATAGAGTGAAACTTAACTATTTACAGTTAGTTCTATATTCCAATACCAGAGATTTGCAAGTTTCTGAGTTTGTCTATTTTATAACTTTCATTTCTATCAGCCTGGAAAATGGTATTTGCAAAATTTCTTCTTGTGAAGTTGGTATTTAGCATTATCTAAGACATGTTGGGAAAAAATTATTAGCAACATGCAAAAGTAAAGTGACTTACCTTAACTATGTGTAATTACGTGTTTGATTTTGGATAGATCTTAAGATATTAGGTCCTTACGAGACCTTAAGCTGACATGTAAGGGGGATCTAAGAAAAAAAGAGAGACCTTAAGAAATCTTATCTGCTGGTAACTTTAATGATTTTGAGGTCAATTACACAGTCTAAGAACAAAAGGTAAATTCTCGTCCCATAGATGCCATAATGTCTCCTTTTAAGCCACCTTGTCAGGATTCATTTATAACCTTCTTACTAAATTCATGACACTTTCTTCCTACTTAGAGATTTCCTACCCATTAGAGACCATAAATTAAAGCACACCGAGACACCCATTTGAAGAAAATACCTCTATTACGAAAGCTTCTTAGATAATACCCGGTATCCTTGTCCCGGATTTTTATAAAGAGTTCTTTTCCTTCTCTAAAACCTCAAGGCCCCAATTCACCTAATTGATCAATGCCCTACACATTTTTCCATTTTCTAACACAATTCTCCTTTCAAATGATAAGGTTAAAAATCACATATATTAATATAGTTTCTCCTTCAATTTCAAAAATTAAAGTTTTGTGTGAAGTTTAATATTATATAGTATAAGGTTTTAACACAAGTCATCGCTAGCCTAAGAGATCATGACCTTGAAAGGGCCAAGGTTTAATCTTAAAGGAATTTACTTTGAATTTAAGTTACAAACCTCAAAAGAAAAATACACTGAAAGACTGCTATGACATATATCCCCTGCTTTGTCTGACCATTTGCGTCATATCTCTATCAATAGTATGTGGAAGGGGAGAGGTACGGAAGGCAGGAGAGGGAGAGAGAGATTGAGAGAGAGAGAAGAGAAAGAAGGGAGGGAAGAAAGGGGGAAAATGGAAGGAAGGGACAGAAGGAACAATGAGAGAAAGAGAGGGAGGGACAGGGAGAGAAAGGAAGGAAGAAGATGAAGATTATTATCTGATTTGTCAGAAAAGTGACCTGTTCATCTCTCAGTAGGTGAGCAGGCAAGCTCATTCCCATAGTTTCCAGTGCTGCTCAGGGCCTTGGAGTCCATGCAGTAATATTACAACAGCACAGTTTCCCAGCTGTAGAGCAGTTGCTTCCGAATCTCCAGTTTGGGGAAGAAAAGTTGAAATTATTTTGTTCTATAGGGGAAAAAAATACGTTGTAGGAGTTCACAAGTCTATTCTTCCCTGCATATATATGGAATATGATTCTCTGAACCTAGATGGGGGATTTTAGCTGCTCTGATTCAATAATATAAAATGAAAGACACTACCCATACTATACTCTGGAATTGGATCGTCAGTAATCTGCCGTTTTTGTGCTTTTGTCAACATACACTAGCTAGCTCTAAAGTACACTCAGAGAGTGGAATTTAGTTAAGCAAAATCTTCATTTGTTTTTGTTGCGATAATAATGTAATAAGCCCAATTTCCACAAGCCAGGCAAGAAAATGAATCTTAGAACTTAGTCATTCTATTCCATGTAGATATCACGTAAGTGGCTAGGTTGAATTTTTCACTTTGGGCTTGTAACCTAACCCTTGTAATTCTTCCTGGAGTACTTTTGTTCCAATGCACAGGCACACTGAGGACATTGACATTTCCTCACAGAAAAGACCATTTGCTCTGCCGCTGAGTTCTGTTTCTCCATATCCTCAGAAGAAGGGGGAATGGAGACCCTGTAAATGTATTCATAATGTTTATCAGGGTGTATAGGAATGGATTCGTGGAGAGGTCACTGACTTTTCCGTTCCTACTTGCCAGCCTGACTAAACCAACAAATTCCTCTCCTCTCCTTCAAATGCATTCCTCATGTTGCCTGGACTTTGAAAAGTCAGTGGATATTAATATGTTTGGCTCTATTTTTCTGGCAAAGTAGACTCTCTGAGCTCAACTCTGGAAGAAACCTTTTTTTCTTGCCTTCTGACAGTCTGTAAGTAAGTTAAATCAACGCATACATTTTTTAAAAGTCAATGTTCAACTGATATTCTGAGATCCTGATTTTTAGAGCTGTAGTGAAAAATATATTAATTTCTCAATTCAAAAAAGGTAATTTTTTACATTTTAAGAAAACACTTTTAATATATAGTAAAAACATAATTTCAGCTATGATACTTGAGCTTTCAGCTGTATTATTTTAATAAGAAATTTTAAAGTTTAAGACTCTCACTAAAGTAGAAAACATTTTTAATGGGAATAAAAAGATTACAAGAATCTAACAGAAGATATACATAGATTTTGTAAACATCAATAATTACAAATAACACAAAAACAAATGTTCTCTAAATCACTAAAAAAAATGGTATCCATGTAATATTTTCAAAATTATCAACTTTTTTTCCCTTCTCTTCCCAACTATAGTCCAACATTACAGCTACATCTTTCCCTCAGTAGCTATTAATATTTTCTATCTGTTTTCTAGGTTATTGATGCCCATCTCTTACAAACAGAAGCAACTACATCTTTAGTCTGGTTGAGAATTAATGGAGCCTTACCTCCGAGCTGTGCAGAGAATGCAAGAAGTGTGAACAGTGGCTCAGGTCAAATCACTGCAGGCATTACGGCACCGGAACAGAAAATTACATGATGAAACAAGGTAAGGCACACAATCAGCCATCCTTTAGAACTTTTAATATAAAACCACTGTAAACCTGTGCCAAAGAGGTCAGAGGTGATGCTTATTCCACCTCTTCACTGGGGAAAAAATAAGAGAAAGAAAAATAACCACCGAAGGAGAAAGAAATACAATGCTCACTTTGCCTGCTTTTCCCACATTCTGAGAGGGTCTAGGAGTATTCTTTCTTTCCACTCTACAGGATGGTTTCTTTCTCTAGATCAGTTGACTGATTTCATGACTTGTCTTGAAATGTTTTCTCCAATCTCAACACCCAGCTCTATTTTTTCTGACTTCTCCTTAGCCTTCCTTTTATTTTGTTGTTGTTAAATTTATACCATGCTGTGCAATATATCTCAAAAAACATATTCCTTTTGTGTAAAACTGAAACTTTGTACCCTTTGACCAACATCTTGCCATTCCTCCCACCCCCTGCAGCCTCTGTAACCACCATTCTACTCTCTGCTTCTATGAGTTTTATTGTCTTAGATTCCACATGTACATGAGAACATGCAGGATTCCTTTTTCTGTGCCTGGCTGTTTCATGTAGCATAATGTTCTGTAATTCCCTCCATGTTGTCATAAATGACAGAATTTCCTTCTTTTTTAAGGCTGAATAGTATTCCATTGTGTATACAGTATAGACTACATTTTCTCTATCCATTCTTCTGTTGATGGACACTTAGGTTGATTCCATAACTTGGCTATTGAGTATAATGTTTCAATGAACATTCAAGTTCAGACATCTCTTCAACAAACTAATTTTAAGTCTTTTTCATAAATAACTACAAGTGGGATTGCTGGATCAGATGGTAGTTCTATTTTTAGTTTTTTGAGGAACTTCCATACAATTTTCCACAATGGCTGTACTCATTTACATTCCCACCGACGGTGTACAAGTGTTCTTTTTTTTTCTCTACATCCTCACCAACATTTGTTATCTTTTGTCTTTTTGATAATAACCATTTTACAAGTATGAGATGATGTCTCATTTGTATTCTCTTAATGATTAATGATGTTGCCCATTTGTTAATTGGGTTGTTTTCTTGCTATTGTTTGAATTCCTTAGATATTTTGTATATTAACCCCTTATCAGATGTATGGCGTACAAATATTTTCTCCCAATCTGTAGGTTGTCTCTTCACCCTGTTAATTGTTTCCTTTGCTGTACAGAAGCTTTTTGTTTGATGTAACCCCATTTATCTATTTTGGGCTTTGTTGCCCATACTTTTAGAGTCAAATCCAAAAAAATCCTTGCCCAGATCATATATTTTTCCCCTACTTATTCATCTAATAGTTTTACAGTTCATGATCTTAGCTTTAAGTCTTTAACTCATTTTCAGTTGATTTTTATATATGGTGTTAGATAGGTTCCAATTTTATTTTTCTGCTTGTGAATATCCAATTTTCTCAACACAATTCATTGAAGAGACTATGCTTTTCCCATTGTGTATTCTTGGCACATTTGTCAAAAATCAATTGAACTTACATGCCTGGGTTGATTTCTGGGCTTGCTAATCTCTACCATTAGTTAATGCATCTATTTTTTTAAGCCAATACCATGCTGTTTTAAGTATTATAGCTTTGTAGTGCAGTTTAAAATCAAGTAATGTGATGCCTTTAGCTTTGTTCTTTTTGTCCATGACTGCCTTTCTTGACTGTTTGGAGTTTTTTGTGGTACCATATGAATTTAAGGATTGTCTTTCTATTTCTGTGAAAAATGACATTGGAATTTTCATAAGGATTGCACTGAATCTGTAGATCACTTTGGGTAGTATGGACATTTTAATAATATTACTTCTTCCAATCTATGAATGTATGATATCTTTCCATTTATCCCTATCTTCAATTTCTGTCATCAGCATTTTATAATTTTCAGTGTACAGGTCTTTTACCTCCTTCATTAAATTTATTCCTGAGTATTATGTTTTTCAAGTTATTGTAAATGGGATTGTTTTCTTGATGTCTTTTTTAGATAGTTTGTTAGTATATAGAAATATTATGGATTATTGTGTATTGATTTTACATCCTGCAACTTTACTGTATTCATTTATTAGTTCTAACAAGTTTTTGGTGGAGCCTTTAGGGTTTTCCATCTATAAGATTATGTTATCAGCAAACAACAATAATTTCACTTTTTCCTTTCTTCTTTGGTAGCTTTTCTTTCTTTCTCTTGCCTAATTGCTCTTGCAAGGTCTTTCAGTGCTGTGTTGAATAGAAGTGGCAAAAGTGGGCATCTTTGTCTTGTTCCTGATCTTAGAGGAAAAGCTTTCAATGTTTTGTCATTGAGTATAATGTTAGCTGTGGGCTTGTCAAATATGGCCTTTATTGTATTGAGGTACACACCTTCTATTCCTAATTTGTGGACAGTTTTTATCATAAAAGATGTTGAATTTTGTCAAATGCTTTTTTTTTTTTTTGCATGTGATGAGATGATCATATGTTTTCTTTTCCTTCATTCTGTTAATGTGATACATCACATTGATTGATTTGCATATGTTGATCCATCCTTTGATCCCCAGAATAAATCTCTCTTGATCATGGTGAATGATCCTTTTTAATGTGCTGTTAAATTTGTTTTGCTCACTGTTTGTTAGCCTATAATTTTCTTTTCTTATAATGATTTTGTTTGACTTTGGTATCAGGGTAATTCTGGCCTTATAAAATGAGTTTGGAAGTATATTTCCTCTTTCATTTTTTGGAGGAGTTTGAGAAGAATTGGTGTTAGTTCTTCTTTAAATGTTTGGTAGAATTCACCCATGAAGCCATCTAGCTGGATATGGTGGCTCAAGCCTGTAATCCTCGCACTTTGGGAGGCTGAGGCAGGAGGATTGCTTGAGGCCAGGATTTCAAGACCAGCCTGAGCAAGAGCAAAACCCCATCCCTATAAAATATACCAGAATTAGACGGGCATGGTAGCACATGCCTGTAGTTCCAGCTACTTGGGAGGCTGAGGAAGAAGGATCTCTCAAGCCCAGTAGTTTGAGGTTGCAAGTGAGCTAGGATGACGTCACTGCACTGTTGCCTGGGAGACACAGCAAGACCCTGTCTCAAAAAAAAAAATAAATAAATAAATCTAAAGAGAATCAAGATTCAAGTAATGCATTATGACAGCATGAAAGAAGGAGTCATAGTTTCTACTCAGGGCAAGTAGAGAAGGCTTTACAGAGCAGGTTAATTGGAGCTAGGCCTTGAAGAGGAACTAAGAGAGATTAACCTCTTCTATGCAAGGCAAAACTATGAGCAAAGGAACAGGGCCCATTTGAAGAACTATGCGTGGCTTAGCATACAGTGTGGAAGGATGCAGTAAGACTTCAACCTGACAAAATTAAACTGAAGTCAAACAGAAATTTCTTATGGCCATGAGATATACACAATTATTTTACTAAGATGGTAAACATAGCCCTAAAGTAAACTAAAGGGGTAGTAAAATGTTGCTGAACATTCATTCATTTAATATGTATTTATGGAGCAACTGTAATTGGGACTGTTCCAGGGACTGGAAATAGGGACAGGAAGCAGGAAAGAGGCTCTGGTGAAGAGACTGGCTGACTGATAAACAGGTAATCACAACACGGTGTGGCAGTGGTACACACAAGGTGCTAGCCCAGTGCGAAGTCAGTAAGGGAGGGGAGGAACAGCCCAGAAACCATGCTCCATGAAAAAAAAAACTGGTTTGTCTTATTCGTCTATCTCTAGTGCTAGGAAAGGACCTAATTCATTGTAGATATTAGATAAATATATCGACTGAATGAAGGATGAATGACTATAACATGAAGTTCTATGTGTCTCGAACCATAAGAATAAATAGAAATAGCCAGATGAGCTATTACAAGAAGGTAGCCTATTGAAAACTTTCAGAAATATACACAAGTAATTTTTTTTTCAGTCCAAATTCATTAATTTTCCATTTACTCACACCAATTTACTCTTGTAATTTGCTGACCCTCCATTGTTGCCAGTAGGACCAATCCAATAATGCTTTTTCTTCTGTAAGACACAGGTCCTGGCACCGAACTTGATATAAAGTACTCAGTATGAACGTATTAGATGAATGAGTAGGGGGACGGATGGATGAATGGAGGAATGAAGGAGTGTGTAAGTGAATGAGTCATTCACATGCAAGGAGCCTGGACATATTGAAATACCTTTATATAATGTTACTTCACTTCATGTATTCCTCTGGTCCATTGAGGTGACTAGGAAAATGTAGTCAACCAAATTTCAACTTCATTTTAAACAAAGATATATAAATGTTAATGATGTGGACTCTTGTCCAAGATTTACTGCTCTTATTAAAAGAAAAGGGCAAAAATGCAAATTATACCATTAAAATACAACCAAATATATTACATAGTAGTACCATAAATGAAGAGTGTTAAATAATTCAAGTACCATTAGGAAAGAACACCCCATTAAAAATTAACTATCAAAACCATGTGAAGGATTTTTTTCCTTTAAACATATACTTTCTTGTTAAAAAAAAATATTCTCAAAGATATTAGTCTTATCCACATAGTTCAACATTCCAAATACATAATTTAACTGTTATCAACATAAGGCATCTGTTTTCTAAATATGCCAATTTTTTTAAAGTTCTTCAAATATCAGATTTTAGTGATATCTAAACTTGCCACGTGTTCAACACTTAGGCTGGCGGTCAATGAATTTGCATGACATTCAACAAGACTCTCAAAAGAGTGTGGATTTAAATGGTAATAATTATATTAATAACAATATATAACATGTATTGACATCTAATATGCTTTAGTCGAGGCTAACCACACAGCAAACATTACTTCTAAAATTCACAACCTGCGATTCATAGTTGTCACCAAAAATACTTCCTCAGAATTTCCAAGCTAATCTCAGCCCATATATACCAATAACCAGGGTGTAAATTGGTAACCTCTCTTGAGGACACTATATACTGTGTTTCAAAAGTCTCCAAATCCACATTCTCTTTAATCTAGAAATTATAAAAATAGGAACTTAACCTAAGAAAATAAGGGTAAGTTCAAAGTTTTCCTAAAAGGAAAATTATCCTAGAGTTTTCATAATAGCAAAATGTTGAAAAAAAATCTCATATTTCCAACTACAGCCATGAAAAATTATGTCATATTGAATGTTACTATCATAGTCACAGTATACAATACAGTAGAAAAAGCATGTTACAAAATAGCATGTTGAATGATCTTACTGTGTGTTTGTGTGTACATATGTACACAGAGGACCTGGGAGTACATACCCCAAGGTATTAATCATGGCTATCTCCAGGTTGTAGGATAATAAACGACTCTTAATTCCTCCTTTTCATTTATTTGCATTTTCTACTTTACTTTTTCACAATGAGCCTCACTTTTACAACTAAAACAAAAAGGTTGTTTTGGTTTTTTTAAATTATAGTTTTAGCTTTTAAAAAATTTACTCATACCTTAAAAGGAGGAGCCCACAATTTAGGTCTGCTGCCATCAGGTGGTGGGATGCTTTACCCATCTTGTCTGAATAAAGAGACCCTAGCCAGGCAGGGGGGTGCACCCATAGTCCCAGCTACTCAGGAGACTGAGGTGGGAGGATCACTTCAGCTCAGGAATTGGAGACCAGCATGGGCAACATAGTGAGATCCCATCTCTTTAAAAAAAAAGAAAAAAGACCAAGGGTTTCCTACCTCCATATTGTATATCTCTGCAAATTCACAATGTGTGTTTTAAAGAAAATGAGATCAAAATATTCGTATCTTGAAAAATTATAAATTCCTTCCATTCTTTCTATTTTTCTTGGTCCCATCCCTCTTATATTTGTAATAATTTGAAGAGAGTTGGGCTAGCTGAACTCTGAAATCTGCCAACGCTCCAAAGCCCCTCTCTCTCTCTCTCTCTCTCTCTCTCTCTCTGTTTATAATCGGGATTTTTCCCACACATTATTTAATAAAGTCATTTCTAACTAAATATTTGAGCTCAATTTACAATATCTAACTATCAGTTTCCAGAGTAATATTTTGCCACCTTAAAAAAAATCCAATATTTTCTAATATTGAAGTTGTATCTTTCTTATTTGTCTATAATTGTCATCTCCCATTCAAAAGAAACAGATGATGCCTCAACATACCTACATATAAATCCATTTTAAGAGCAAACTTTTCAAGTAACAAAACTTTCATAAATGTTCATTCCACCCTCTTTTTTAGTTTAGAGAGTTGTGTTTCCCAGAAAATGAAGAATATTGGAAGTTCAAGAAAGACCAGGACAGTGTTACTATATGTCATAGACTTTTAAATGGAGTTCAGCTTCCAAGTATTTGTATTTTGAACCTTTTAGTTTGTTCTTTCCTTAGATATATAACTAAGATCTTTCCAAAACCATACCACAATGAGAGAGGCATCTTTGATCTGTTTGCAGATAGGACAATCAACCTCACTGTTAAGATCTCAGTTTTTTTGTTTTTTAGTCAGACCATTTATTTGCCTAACGCTGGGATGCAAATTTTAGCCACATGAAGTTTCAGTCTATAAAAATACTGAAATAACAGAAGTAGGCGGAAAATCATAGGTATGTGTGTACAAGAATTCTATCTAGCATAGTGGTAAAGAATGTGGCCTCTGGGTCAGAGAGAAGTAGGTTCATAATCCTTAATTGACCAATTTCTATCATTGTCAAGTCGGGCTATATACTTAACCCCTGAAAAGCCTCAGTATCCAAGGCAGTTAAAAAGGCCTATAAATTGACTTACCCCACAGGGTCGCCATGAGGATTAAATGTGATAATCTATGTACAACCCTTGGCAGAGTGCCTGGCACACCATCAGCACCCCGCAAATGCAGGTCACATCCTTTCTAAGACATCACCATCAGTTGCGCCGGCTGGTTATTATCAATATACTGGATATAGTTAGAAGACATGGAAAAGACGGCAATTCCAATGAATTGCATAATACATTTGGTGGTGAAATAAAGTGCTGTTCTGCCATCTCTGTACCAGAGTCTGACCTTGAAAGTGTTTTCCAGCTTCCAGAGAAAGTCACAGGAGCTCAGGTCCACAGCAACAAAAGGAATGTGACTCTTAAAAGCTTAGGACAGACCACAGATATGGGGCCGTTAACTTATCAAGAGGAAATGGGCTCTGGTTTTCTTTGCAGTCCTCAGATTCAGGAGCTGCAAAGTTGAGTCACCAGCTTGCTATCTGACCCCAGGCCGGCCACTTAACCTCTCCCCGACCCCATTTCCTTACTTAAAATCAACTCTCCGCTCATGTTCCATTCAAGTCATTATCTCTCCCCACAAAAATTCGCAGTGAGTAAGGAAGGTATCCTGTAGATTTTGAAAATTAATTATTTGGTGTGGTGGGTTTACAAAATAGAACTGTGAAAGGTTTGGAAATGAGTAAGTCCAGCTATGCTTTTTGGTGTTTTGGGTATTATTTTAAGAGCTCTCTTCCTGGAATAAAATCACCAACCCAGACAATAAGCTTTGTCTGACACTGTGACCCTAGTTCCTGATGAAGCTTTCTTGTGTTGGTATTTCTGGGAGTGACAGAATGGAAGAGAACAGGAGCCCCTTTGTCAGGAGGTAGTCAAGAGGGAAATAAATTTTAGTTATTTAAAGAGAGTTTAGGACAAGCAAGGCAGTGTCATTTGTTAGAGAACTAAACCAGGAGCTTGGAGTTTTAGGTTTTACACTCAGCCACTGTCTCTCTATTTGAACTAATGAACCGTTCCAACCACCAACTTCTACAACATAACTGCACACACACACCCCCCGAAATACTCAGGCAGAAAAACTGCTCACGGTCCTGGGATCTACTGTGGACACCTTGAATGCAGAGGTGTACTGTGCGTGTCCTCATTCACACACTGCTTCACTCAGTGAATGCTGATGCCAATGGTGGTCGTGAGGAAATGAAGGGGCTAAAATGACAAGCCCAAAAGCCCCTGAAGTTTGCCCTGTCAGATTTTTAAAACTTTAACCATGTTCAATTAAAAAACTTTATGAAATATTCTACAGTCTACACCTTTCCCTGTCTTCTTGTTGACATGACGTCAGCCACATCACCATTAATTGACTCTCTGGCCTATAATCATTTTTCTATTTCCTCACTAGCAATCAGAAGCAGCCCTTCCTGCTTCTAATTTGGTCCTTTTAGGCTACTGAGAAATCAAATTAGGAAGGTGTATCAGTTAGGGTTAGGTTCAGCTGTGAGTAACAGAAACCCAACTGCAGTAGCTTAAACACAAAGGTGTGTTGGCTCGTGGAAAGGAAATGCAGAAGTAAGCAATCCAGGTAAGAGGGCGCCATGGGGCTATGGGGGCCCTTATGTCTTTGCTCTGCTATGTGACTGTGACTTTTTCATAGCCTGAGAAGCCTGCTGGGCCTCTAACCATCACAGCCACGTTCCAAACAGTAGAAACAAGGAAGGGAAGAATAACAAAAGCAAACTCTCTTCTTTTTACACCACTGTGGGGAGGGGGCTCTGCGGCTAGCCAGTGCACCAGAGCAGGTTTCGGGAATTGAAAGAAGAGGCAAGAGGTGGCAGGTAGATGAGACGTAGTCTTTATTGTCAGGAGGGCGCCACGCGCAGCAGCCAGAACATGGCAGGCGCTTATATATGGCTCAGAACAATAGTGGCAACGTGCCAAGCGAAAGCGTGATCACATGGGTTCACGGAGGAGATAACACCTTGGTTACATAGTGTGCTGACTCATGTTTTACTGGAAGGCCGGCTTGCTGAAGGGCTGGGCCGGAAAAAAACACTCCGGCAGTCATCTTAGTTGGGCCTAAGAAACTTACTGCCTATACAAGTGAATTTTCCCTTACACCACTGTCCTAGAAGTACAACCAACATCTTGTGGGCCAACACTGAGCCACATGACCACACCTGCTGAAATGGAAGCTGGGAAATATAATGTCACTCTGTAGCTGATGAATACATTGCCACCCCAAATAAAATTTGACTTACATGTCTAAAGGGAAGGGGAAAATGGATATTCAGGATAGCCAGTGGTTCTCAAAGCATGATTCTCCAGACCAGCACCACCTGAGAGGTTGTTAGACATGCAAATTACCAAGCCCCACCCAGACATAAAATTTGATAATCATGGGTTAGATAATAGCAGATCCTGTCCCACTAGGTTGTTGGAATTTTGTACAATATTAGAGTTAATGGGCTCTGTATGAACACAAGCAGAGTATGGTGTAAAATTTTGCCTCACTAGTTTTAGTACATGTATTCCAGAGACTCTAAAGGCTCCTCTTTGTTTTTTTTTTCAATTATTTCCTATTCTCAAGATGTAGAGATTGCTGGAAATCTCAACTGATAAACAACAAAGTTACTGATTTATCAGAAATGCATCATTAAAAGTAGCATGTTACCTCTGTACGACAGTGCTAGGTGACATCTGTAACGCAGGCCAGATCTCACCCTCTCTCTCTAAATTCCAAGGCTGTATTTTGCAACCTCTTAAAATGCATCCCTTCTTTTACAAACGTAAAGGTCATATGCCTTCCTTGGATGTTATATGAAATAATTAAATTAAATATTGAGATTAGAAATGTCAGACAATAATAATTTTAGAACATACTTTTCAAAATATACGCTCACATGAACCACACCACCACCACCTGCTTTGAGAATCACCATTCAAAGGCAGAAGCTGTAACAAGCAAAGGATAGACACAAAATTGTTAGTAGATGGTTTCACAAGGAAGACTGAGAAGATGAATGGACTGATGTCTCTGGATTCACATCTGGCTATTTGGCCTGTTGATTCTTCAGTCACCAAATTGGAGGGGTAAACTGAAGATCTGATCCAAATTAACTCGTGTTTTATTGATTCAGCTTGACTAAAACAGACATTAAGGCTAATGAGTCACCATTAAATAGTTAAAGCATTTAAACCAAATGCAAGAAGACAGCTTATTTACTGGAGAAGAGAGTTGTGAGAATGCATATTTAGAGCTTCCAATTATGTATAGTCAGCTCCTTGCACCTCAAGGATCCCGTAACTTTGTTGAATGAATGAGTAGACTGGACATACCGGTGGGCAGAAACCAGGAGATGGTCAGAAGGAGGGAACATCAAATGCTTTGTTGCTTTCCAATCTGCAGATAGAAGATCCCAGAAGAAGATATTATTGCAAATGTCTTCAACTCCTTATGTGCAATGAGCACTCTGCTGTACATTAAATAAAGTACAACCACTATCATGGCAGGGTATTAGGGGGTGCCCGAAAATGCCTGAGTCCATAATGCTACCGCAAGGAAATCTCACAAAAGAAAATCTTCCCAATCTCCCAGGAAAACATTCAGAATCTGGTAGGAAGGGGATAGCTTCAGGCTTCTTGTTCTATGGAGCATTCCCTGTGCACAGGACTTTCCAAAGGTTTCTACCAAAGTAGGCTTTAAAACAGAGAAGAGAGATTGCCAGGCCCTGGAAGGTTTGCTAGCATATCCCAAAGCAGTGCCTGACATCAAACTTGGAATTTCTTTGAAGTTTTCACTTAAACATGTATTCAAATTTCATTTTACCCCATAGATAGTGTTTCCTTTCATTTTCTAATTTTCACCAACATTAAAACATGATTGCTATGTCCTGCATCTTCTTATATCCTTCATATCTCCTAGTACCCTGGGAGTACACATAGCCCAATTTAAAAACTGAAAATCTGACCTACAAAGAACCCAGAGGGTTACTGTGCTTAACCTTGTTTAAATGTTTTCATGTGCCACTTAGATAATTTTTAATGGGGTTAAAAAACACTCAGCCCTTGGGTATTTCTAAATTACATTCTGCCAACACGCTTAGCTGGACTCTCCCCTCCTCACTTCAGGAGCTGAGGATGAAAATACAGGAAATCTTAACCTGTTAGATGACAGTTTCCACCAACACAAAGGAATCGAAGGAAAAGGGATTTTATGGAATAGCTTCCCTGAAAGATTACTGACATAGAACCAGAACTGTCTCAAATACAAGTAATGTAGAAACTCCTTTTAAAGGAAAATTATCCTATAATTTTAACAAAAAGTACAGACCTCTCCCACTTTTGACTTCAATGGCTTTTACCATAATGCTACTAAATGTAAATAATAAAAGCATAAAATTTGATGTTAACTATGTCTGCTGATGTTCATATACCACTACACAACCAAAACAAATGTTCAGGCCGGGCGCAGTGACTCATGCCTGTAATCCTAGCACTCTGGGAAGCTGAGGTGGAGCTCAGGAGTTAAAGACCAGCCTGAACAAGAGCAAGACCCCGTCTCTACTAAAAATAGAAAGAAATTATATAGACAGCTAAAAATATATACAGAAAAACTAGCCGGGCATGGTGGCACATGCCTGTAGTCCCAGCTACTTGGGAGGCTGAGGCAGGAGAATTGCTTGAGCCCAGGAGTTTGAGGTTGCTGTGAGCTAGGCTGACGCCACGGCACTCTAGCCTGGGCAAAAGAGTGAGACTCTGTCTCAAAAAAAAAAAAAAAAAAAAAGTTTATACTAGATAAAATTGACCTTCTAGACAACAAAACCAATGATTTGTGATTAATACCTTTAAAATAATATGACTAATGATATTGTTGTACTGAAAATAAATCTCTCAATGTGATAAGATTCTGTTTATCATAACTGATTTCTTGAATAAACATAGATGCACACTTGAACACAGAAATTATAGGATGTTAGTTATAAAGGAGTTATCAAGATGACCAAGATGCTTGAAAACTTTTTTAATTATCATCAAAGTGAATTTAAAATTTTTAAATTACCATAGAAAATATAGACTTCAAAGAGTAAATTCATAGACTACCACTTCCCTGCCCCAGTTTTAGATGCATTGATCTAGCGGGAAGAATAAAGAAATACAAATGCGATGAGAGTTCTTACCATGCTGTATTGTGCTGTTTATTTGCCTGTCTCCACCACTAAACAGAATGTCCCATAAAGAAATGAACAACCTGGTTCATCATTGTATTCCTAGGTCCTGTGTAGTGCCTGGCACATGGTAGGGCCTAAAAAATTTATTTATCAAGTGAATGACATTCATCAAATGCTATGAAAGGGTTATGATCTAGGTGCTAATTTAAAGAGTAAGGAAAAGCTATTCTAAAAGTCAAAGAAAGAATGTGCAATGATCAAAACTTTGAGCATTATCAATAGAGACTTGTCATTTGTCCAAGAGGACAACCTGTTGCTAGATGATGACAGCAGCTATTAGTATGTAGGAAAGGTCTGGGAAATGACTGGAGTTAATTGTGTTGTCAGAAGACTCGGAGAAAATTATGGTCCTGAAGACTGAGGCTACCAGTTACTTGGATTGGTTTATCTATTATTTTCTTAAAAAGCTCTTTCTGAACCCAAGGAGATCTATTAAACTTTAAAGGAAGATGAACTAGTCATTTAAGTCCATCATTAAGGTATGAATAATAGCATAATTATGAAATATGATGATCACATGGGACTTATGATACTAATTTCATTTCCCTGCCAACTGACGAGTAGCTGAGAAAGGCATTAATTAACCAGGATGGCCCAAACTATTTTTTTCTTTTTTTGCCAAAATTTCTTGAACATGGAAAATAATCCTATATTTTTCTAGGCGTGAATTATAAACATAAGTGAAAAAAACTCTCTCCTTTTAAGGAAGGTAAAAGGTAAGTTTTTGTGTGTATGAAAAAAATTAGAATTCAATGTGTATTTTGCAGTCTTTTCCCCACCTCCTAAAAGATAAATAGTAATACATTCTCCATGCAAAACTCTAACAACCGACAGCACGGCTCTTTTTATCTGTCCTCGGGGCCAGATGTGACAAGAGAGACTGATCATATGGTCTGCTAAGAACGGAGGAAATTACATAAAAATACTTTCCTTCTCTATGTAATTTAAGATACAAAGGAGAATTTGTTTTAACTAGAAGCTTTTCATATTGAGAATTTTATGATTTAAATATTACTGTATTTCATGTTACACCTTTCTCAAATTCCCCTTTTCTTTTCATAAAATGTGACCTAATTACAGCAGTACGTGCCTAAAGTGGAAACTCAGAGATCGAGGGTGAGGTGACTTGGCCATAATTTTCTTGTTGGGTTGCTACTTGATCAATCAATCAAAAATTGTTTTTGAGTACTGACTATGTGACTAACATGTTCTTGTCTATATTTTCTCTGATTCTGAAATTTTTATTTTTAATTTAACATTTCAATAGAGTATGACCTGTAAATTCCCTTCTGTCCTTGGAGGAATAACATAGAGGATGAGTGGATGGATGGATGGATGGGTGGGTGGGTGGATGCAAGAATGGATCCAGGTATGGATGGATGGACAGACAGATGAATGAGTGGATGGCTATACAGAGAGAGAAAACCAAAATACTGTTAGCATATAAAGCAATAAAGAATATAGGACAACATATAAAAAAGTATAAAAGTGTACAATACAGACAGCTTTTAGTGCCGCAGGAATTCAGAAGAGTTCAATAATAGATGAGATTGACAAGAAAGTGTTTGCCTTTTAGTCTCACATACTCCAAAAGACTCCAAAACCACATCAATCATCTAGATGTCTCTTCCCTATGTCAAGGTTATTGCTGGAGAAAAATCACATGGTCTCTGCCTGCCCTTCCCCTCAGTGAGTCATCAGACTTTTTACCACTTTTTTCCAGCCCTCTGCCCTCCCCCCTCACTCTCAGAAGACAGCATCTCCTACTTCACAGAGAAATTTGCAGAAATCAGATATGAATTTCATCGATCTCTTTGTTGTCAAATCCAATGAATGTGTTGTGATCCTTGACTTTCTTGACCTCTCTGAGGCATCCAACGCTGCTGATGACTTCTTCCCTGTTGAAATACTCTCTTAGCGCCCACAACGCTCCTTGCTCCTGAGTTCTCCCTCACCAATGTGGCCCTTCCTTCTCAGATCCTTTCATAGGTTCTTCTTAAGTTTACATTTGCTGTGTATAATAGTCAGCAATTGCTACAAGAGTGCCGCCTAACAAATAATCCCAAAACTCAGAAGCTTACAACAACAAGCATTTATTCTCATGCTTTTCAAGTCAGGAGGTGAACTGTAGTTCAGCCAAACCAGGGTGGGCTCAGCTTCAGCCTGTGTGTCAACTGGGCTTCACTCCACGTTGCAAAGTGGGCTCAGGTCCACTTTACCTGCTTCTTATTTTGGGCCCAGACTGAAGGAACAGCAGTCATTGGGGGTACGTTTCTCTCACAGCAGGTCACCAGATCATAAGAGGAGAAGTCCAACTAAGCACACTTCAAGCCTCTGCTCACACCATGTCTGCTAAGATTCCATTGGACAGAGTAAGTCATATAGCCCAGGCTAACATCAAGCTGTAGCTGCACACCTCATCCATCATGAAGCCATGCGAAGGTGTGGATGTATAATTCAATTACCAAAAAGTAAAGGGTTTGGTATAATAATTCAATTTTGTTTTCCAAGGTTCTTTCCTCAGCCCTTCCCACACTTATTGCTTCCTGATTTTTTATCCATACCCACTCTATATTAATGGTTCCCAAATTTATGTAGCTTCCACTAGATTGCTCTGCTCATCTCTGGACCTGTGGAACCACTTGTCAAATCTCAAACATCTAGTTGGAAGTCCAGTAGGCATCTGAAATGCAAGATAAAATCGAAATGTAAGGAACTGTATATCTTATCTCTCCTTATCTATGGATAAGGAGCCCAAACTTGTGACTCTATACAATTAATGTTTAGTGAGGAGTTATAATGTGTCAAGCACTATTCTGGGGACAGAAAATAGAGCAGTGAAAAAAATATTGCTACCCTACTAATTTTTACATTGTACCAATTTTAATAAGCGTGCTTACACTCTCTCTCACTCTCTCTCTCTCTTTCTGGCATGCTGTGTTTAAGGAATTACTATCTATTTCCAGAAATGGCTTGAATAACATCTTCTTGGAAACCCTCATGTAGTTTACACTTCACATGCTTGTTAAATAAATTTAAATTTCTATGTATTTGTCCAGGTACATAGTCATTACCATATCACTACAAATAATATAGAAAACGGCTTTATTATAGACGTTAGGCCATATGCAGTATATGCAGGCTGATGGAGGGGTTTATACAGGCTGTGGTCTCTGTGACCAAGGATGATCCACTATCGTCAACTCATTATAGTTTAGTCAGACTGGCAGCTGGGAGGGAAAGCTGAACATAGATGAGAACAAGGACAAACCGGAAACCCTGAGGATGAGCTAGGATCTCTGTCTGTCGCTCACCCTCTCAGCCCTGATGCCCTAGGGGACCTGCCGGTGCCCTTCCCCAGGGAGCTGCACATCTACTTGCCTTAGCACCTGGGGAAGCTGACAGAGGCGATCTGGTGAGAGCCTCGGCAGCCACAGGTCTGGGAGCTGCCCTCCACCCACCAGGCGGGCCAGCGGACTGCCACGGAGAGTGCGAGCTGCCACAGTGCCTGGGGCCCACCGCCGACCTCTGGAATGGAATAGGGCTGCAGTGTCACTTTGGCTTTCCAAATCTTGGGCAAAATGCTGTGGCCAACACTAGCCCAAAACCATACAGAGAAAAGGATTCTGGGAAACATAGTTACAGAGTAACCAAGTTGACACAGTACAAAGCCATCATCAAGTTTATTAAAAATATGTATATATGCATGACATATGACTTAAATGGGACCCAAATGGTGTATAGAACTGGGATAATCCTAGATCTGAGCAGATTCACCCAAAAGACAAAAATAAGTGTAACAATTTTTCATAGTAAACAGTGTGTCCTAGCTTCAGTGGTTTATCTTTTAGAAAAATGTGATTAATAATGCACCCGCCTGCTAGGGACCTTACAAAGATCTTATGGAACTGGATGAAAAGATGCTGTTAAACCAGTAAATAAATCCCAAGAGTTATAATTTTTAATCATTATTATTTGGAGGAAAGATATTACATAGAGACAAGAGAAGCCATTCTGTACATGTACAATAACTTCAGGCCACACAGGGGCAATTTAAAATGTACTCTACTGGCCTAAAAAAAAACGAATGCACCAACCTATGACTAACTTACATGCAGGTAATAATTTACTGTCCTGGAAGCAGCTGGCTCTCCACTTCTACCACAGTTTTCACACATACTCTGAACAGGGTGCCAATCACTTGACTATCTGGGTACAATTGACATAATTTAAAACAGATGTCACATCTCAACAATGGAAAGAAGGTTCTGTCTGCAGAACTGAAGGGTGCAGGCCTTGCCGCTGCTGGCAGGCCCTGAGACACAGCCCACAGGCGTGACCCCGGCAGGGTGAGTTTTCAAGCAGAAGTGATTGACCTGCAGTATACCCCAAATATTCACCTTCTTTACCCTTTTCCCCTCTGCCCTCTCTCCCATCATGGACTCATCATTCTCCCCTGTTCTCAGGAAAGAAGCCAATAAACTAATTCACACTAAGGTGTAAAAACCTGATAAGACAGCTACAGGGTACTCACAAGGCCATAAGCCAAGGAAAAACATCCTAGTGATGGGATTTCAGGGAATCTTGAGCCAATAAGGGAGGAAATAACCTCATCCAGGTTCCCTACGATTACTCCGTCTGCTCGTTTAGAGCTCGCCTGACCCTCTGTCTACCACAGAGGACTCACAGATGGTGAGGATGACGACTGCTCCTCTCGGTGCCAGCGCTTCACCGCAGACTCCAGATGTAGGCGAAACTTTAGCCCACAACTTGTGCTTGTTTCTTATGGACAATTTAGGTGTTCTAACTACTAACAGGCCAGCGCTGTGTCCTCCCGTACGCTGCTTTTCCTACTGGCTGAAACTCCTAGGCAGAATGCTCAAAATAGCTTTCTCAACGTCTCTTCCTCTCTCTCACTACTGAAATCTCTCTCCAAAACTAAATGATAGAATAGAAGATAGACAGCTAGATAAAAACCGATCATAAAGGGGAAATGTGAATTTTCAAACAAGAGAACAAAAGGAAATGAAATACAAAGTAGCCTGGAAAGATTCCTTTTGCTAATACCAGAAAGGCTTTCAAACCCATGCTCTGGATGACACGCTGAGCAGAACTGTCCCTCTAGTCTTCAAGCTTCCGAAAGAAGCGACTACCTCGCTGAGGACACCCCTCCTACCCTGTAGTCTGCCCGCCCCCACTGCGCCAACCCTCCTCCTCATCCCCAGCCCCTGAGCAGCTCAGATCCATCTTAACACCAAGAGAACGCTGCATGGGGGCCCCAGTTTACTGGAGCCACGGGCAAAAATAAAGCTATGAAATTGTTTGCAAGAGCTTAAAATAACTAGTCTGGCAAAGCTAAGCTACACTTTGGGAGAGACAGCAGAGCTGCGGAAGAGAGAATTCTAACCATCCAGCTGCCCATAAATGACCTCCCTGCTCTGCCCAGCGGTGCACTTCCTTCCTATGAGAACATCTCCCCCAAGGCAGTGACAGTCATTCAGCTTTTTATCTTTCACCCACCTATCATCTTTTTAAATGTCTAGCTGAATAGTAAAAGACCCATGGCAATGAGAGAAACGCTTTTAATGTAATTTAATATGACTTCAGAAAGCACAGCCAGGAGACAAATACATCAGTGGATGCAGGTTCCTTTTAGAATGACCAAAATTTACTCATCATGAAATCCTATGTGGTAAGCATGTCCCAGAGGATTGCAAAACAAAAGCTAGATTCACCAGCTTCTTTCTTGCTAAACGAGATTCACCCTGTCCCCTGGGGCAGCCAGCAACCCAAAAGGGTTTGTGCCCTGCCCCACAGGGCAAGTGATCAGAGCGAGAAGAGACCTAAAGAGGGGAAGTCTGGGCAGAGGAGGTCCTGGGTCCCGCCTGCACCGTGCAGGGCACTGAACCAAGCCACTTGGATGGAGGTCTAACATTTGGATGCATGTTAATCAACACCAAGCTTGGTGTTTCCCTGCAGTAGGCACAGAACCAACATGATGCACCAGCAGGAGCACACACATTTGCGTTTCTGCCAAACCCCTGGGCAAGCTGGATCCGGTCTCCATTGTTTAACTTGATTCTGGGCCCCTGGCTACAACCTCGGATGAGGGCTAAGCCCTAGTAAATCTCCATGCCCTGAATGGTTCCCAGGCACTTAAGTTCTAGCACCTTCACAGAGGCACTGCTCAAACTACATACCCACCCCCTCTCCTCCACTAGCAAACAAGCAGCTTCCAAGCTGGGCCCTGGAGATTTCCAAACTGGAGGTAGCCGGGAATGAGGCAGGAGATTCTTAAGCAAACCTGAGCAGAAGCTGGCATTAGCAGCAAGCCAGGATTTCTGAGGTGCAGGGAGCACCAGCATATTTCCTAAGTACACAGACTCCCAGGTTAATTACAAAAGTTTCAAAGTTTTATATATCTTCCTTACACGGTCATATTAAAGATTAAACTTGTCTTAAATAAGTAAAGTTCATCCATTTATTTAGCCATCACCCATCACAAGACTTTTCTTTTTTTCCAGCTTATTATGGGGGTACAAAAGTTCAGGTTATATATATTGCCCATGCCCCCCCATCCCCCCGAGTCAGAGCTTCAAGCGTGTCCATTCCCCAGACAGTGCACATTGCACTCATCAGGTAGGTATGCACCCATCCCCTCCCCCCACCCCATCCCCCTGAGTCGACTTTTTTTAATCCTAACTCTGGGTATCTGATAAATATCGGGGGATTAGAATCAATTTTTGGTTCACCTTGGAATCCCTATAACCCAGTACTGAGTCTGGAACATGAAGCACAAGCAACAAAACTTTGCAAGGAATTATCCTTGCTGGTGATAAGTAAGGTACATGTCACAGACCACATATCCCTTGTGTTAAACTTACTTGTGTGTTGTACTGCATTCACTTTTATACCACATGATTAGCTTGTAGAGGACTGGCGGCACAGTAGATGACCAAAAAATATGTGTTCATCAAATACATGAAGTCAGAGAAATTATAAATTGCTCAAACCAGAACATTTTTTTCAAAAACTAATTTGGGTTTATTATTTCAAAATTATCTACCATCAATTTTTTTTATCAGCATTGCTAAGAAGTTGCAGAATGAGATATACTGACTTTAACCACCTCTTCTAATCAATTCTAATGGGCACAAAGGGGAAAGGAATGACAGATCCCCCAAGCCCCCAAAAAGTCGAAGTCTTAGTTAAAGAGCTGAAGAATTACTGCCTGGCTAATTAAGTATTTTCTATAGTGGCAAGGCTACTTACTAAGCTCTCTGCAATGGGAAAGGTTCTTGTGGTGTTAGTAGTAGCTTGTTGTCATATCTGCTCTGTGGGGTTTGTTGCCCAGCAGTCTGGAGCTAGGGACAGTCACATCTCAAAGAGACTTTACCTCTTTCTCCCAAACACACAAGGCATTTAGCTGATTAGGCCAAATGGTTCCCATGGATACTTCTCATATCACCTGCAATTGATGTGCAAATCAACTTCCTACGAGATACAGATTATGATGCAATTCATTAAATAAAGAGTATTCTTCAGTGAGTCTAGAAAAATAGAACTCGGATGACATCTTAAATACACACCATTCTAATTTTACCCAAGCTAAATAATTGTATGTTATTATAATAATACACACTATTACTAGGTAATAATAGGGTTGCATTCATGTACTAAGCACTCTACAAACTACAAGTACAATGGTATTTGCAGTAATGGCTATCATCAAGTTTGCAAAAAGTTTATTGCCTCCATTTTCACATGTTCATGTGCCTTAGTAAAACTGAATTTTCCAAAATCCCTAGGGATAAAAGTCACAAAGGGATGAGATAAGTGAGTAGAAGAGAAAAGTGAGTGAAGTGTTTGCTATTCGCAAAAGGATCTTGGTTTATTTAAAAAATAAATAAATAAAGCATGAATCTGGGACAGCATCTACTGTGGATTATAAATCCTGGCTTTATAAGCTGTGTGACTTTGGGCAAGTAACCACTCTTTCCTAATCTGTAAAAATGGTGACAATAATACCCCCTCAGAAAGCTAATGCAAAGATTAAGCCAGATAATGCATGTGAACACGCCTTGCAT
Source organism: Eulemur rufifrons (assembly GCF_041146395.1). Lineage (NCBI taxonomy): Eukaryota > Metazoa > Chordata > Mammalia > Primates > Lemuridae > Eulemur > Eulemur rufifrons. The sequence continues at coordinate 33,369,052 of NC_090998.1, read as the reverse complement.
CATGCATGGAAGATAGTACATGCTCATAAATATCTAGTTTTCTTCTTTATGTGGAATTAATTATTTGCTTAAAATTCGCAGCTGACACTGGGAAGCACGAATAGCTTTGCCCCTCTCCCCCCCATTTTCCCCACATTCTCCTAGGTTTTCAGGCCCTTTCTCACATTTTTTGCCCTCCATTTTCCCCTCATTCTTCAGCTCAAATGAAATTCATGATCTCAGATAACAGAGGGTTCAATGAGTTAAAAGGGTGCCTTCCTACAGACAGGGGAAGTTTTTTAGGAGGGTCTAGATTTTTGTTCAACTTGGTATCCTAAAGCAGCATCAGGTAAAGGAAATGGTCTGTGAGGTCTTTAATCCAGAAAAACAATAAAATAAAACGCAAGCTGAAAAATCCGAGTTCCCCTGTTCTGGAGACAGGCATGGTAACCGGTTCAGTGGATGCTGTGAGGAAACTTTTGTATATTAACCTTACAAGGTAATAGCACAAGGTGTCTTCCTTGCAGGGAACTCAGAGCCCTTTAATATCTAGCAAAAGTTCCACCCGTGCTGAGAATAGATTTGCCCTACTTTAGAAGTTCTGGAACTCTCTCAGGCCCCTGAAGGGAACAAAAACTTTAAAACTGAAAGGTTTTCATATGGTTTCCCTTTAGGATGTGTTTAGTTCAATTGGGGAAATGTAATTTACCTGGAAGATTTATTAGGCATTTCCCAAAGGTAGACATTTACTCTCTCCTCATCACCAGGATTAGGCACAATTATGTCATTAACCTTCCAAAACATTCCTTTTGGATGGTGGTGAATTTTCTAATAACCATTATGGTCAAGCTGAGGTCAGAGGTAAAGAAAAGGTTAAGTATCACAGAGTCTAGGGTCATATGACTTCAAAGGCAAAAACCGTGATTGGAATCCTCTGGCTGGCTACCTCGCTACCCTCCAGGCTGGTGTGCTCCTCCGATGTCTACAGAGACTTTTTGTGCCTGATGTTCACAGGTTATGACGAAAGCCCAAAAGAGATGGAAAAATGGTCAAGTAACTGTGGACAGAAGGAAAGGCTCTTCAGCCTCCTTGCACATGATTGTGGCCAGTGTATCAGGGATGAGGCTTACACAGCTAGAGCTCTATAGAGAAAAAAATCTAGAAAAAATGAGTGGGTGTATTCAACAAGGTCAACCAATGTGGACCAGAGCAGCATCCACCAGTGAAGAGACAAAACTGGGTTCTTGCAGCTGAACTTTTTCCTGCACTCCTAGGAAATAAATAGAAAATTCCTCTCTTCTTGATATGTGAATCATCCAGTTTGCTGCTCAGATCCTAAGTTCACAAAGTCAAAACAACTGAAATATGCTGAGACTCTACTGCATGGTATATACTATGCTGGGCATTTTGCATATATTTTCTTATTTAATTTTTATAACAACCCACAAGTTATGTATATGCTTCCATTTTACCAAGGAGAACACTGAGGCTCCAAGAGACCACTTCATTTATCTAAGTGAAGTAATAGAGCTGAGACTCTTACTTAGCAAAGTTTAGCAGAATCCAAAGTCTTTATGTTTTGTTTTAACTTTCTGGAAAAGAAACTCTCTGTAAAGCAAGGGCCTGATCACAACGTTCCTCTCTCTCTGCACCACTCATCTACAACTTCTGACAACCTTCGTTAGCTGGGATTGATTTCTTTGAAGTGAAATCAATTTAACCTCCATAATCAATTTGCCTCCTGCTATACATGTCAAGGAAAGACTACATAGATAGTGACCACGATACCTGGCTGACCACAGCATCCACAGGAGATACCCAAATTATAAACTTTCATAAAAAGAAAACAGTGGTTATACAGCTGCGTGGAACGGCCATATTCCCGTGCTCCCTCAGATATAGCATTTAATGTTATACTTGCTAAAAATGTAACAGAAGCATAAATTCTAATCTTTAAAATGAGCAGAACTCCTGTCACATTCTTCTCTCGTTACTTTTTTTCCTATATTCCTGCTTCAGGACCTGCCTCTTCTCTCTAGAATGTAGGGACTTCTCTACCTCAACACTATTGACATTTGGGGCCTCAAAATTTTTTATTGGGGGGCCAGGGTAAGGCAATCTGTCCTGTGTGTTATAAAATGTTTAGCAGCAAGCCTGGCCTGTACCCACGAGATGCCAAGAGCAAACCCCCTCCCCAGTCACGAAAATCAAAAATGTCTCCAGATGTGGCTGAATGTCCTGTGGAGGACAAAATTGGCCCTGGCTAAGAATTACTGGTCTCAATCATGAACTTAGTTACAAAAAAGCTCTAGAAAGCCGTAAGTAGAGAGCTATTACTGCAGCCCTGAGATCATTTCCAGGAAACTACTAGTCTTGCTCATTTTAAAAGGCTGGTAATCCAGACTCAGACAAAAGTAGATGATATTCTCTAGGTGTCATCTGTGGAGGAGGAGAATAAAGAAGTTCCAGCCTTACAGAATTTTACAAGAAGTAGCCATTGATTTCCTAGGTGGTGAGTGGACCAAAAAAAGAAAAAAAATCTCTAAAATGGAAAGGATCAGTAATTAAAATGTATGCTTGTGTGTGTACATTTTCAATTTCATCTTAACAGAGAATATATTATGGTAATGGGAACAATACTACTTTACATTTCTACCTACCTATAGGGCTACTTTTTTTTTTTTTTTTTTTTGGTGCAAATAGATCAGAGAATAAAACTTGATATGCAGATGGCTTCTCTTCTCAATTGTACTTAGCACTAATGTGAAAGAAATGATTTTCTGAAAAAGAAGGAAGGAAATGTCTATTGGTAATATGCTATTTGAGTCTTGCAGAACTGTTTAAATTCTGCAAAGTTTTGTCTTTGTTCCTTGGCTTGAATAAAGTTATTATATAAAATGAGGAACTAGCTGCACAACATAGCAATATAAATATCAGTTTAGGTATGTTTGGTCTTCTTTCTCACCTTTTTCTAATTTAAAAATTTTTTTTTTAATCTGGCTAGAGTCAGTTACACCAGGGACTAATCAATGAGGTCTTTGTTTGGCTGTTGGATTTGTCTGTGACTAAACACTATGTTAGAGGTGAAATGCAAGCAAATGTTTCCACATTTTAGTGCAAGACCAGCAAGGGGAGGGTTGGATTGGGAGGAACTGGAGGTGGAATGATCTTAGGTAACAGAAGACATAAGCTATGCAATCACCAGAGGAGTCATTTCCTATTGTCACATTTCATACTGGGACCCTAGACATATTAAAATAGAGATAGAATGTTCTAAATGCTTGGAAAAGATACAGAGGAAAGCAGGGTATGTAGCTATAAATGTACACATATACATTGATTTAACCCTCACAACAGCCCTAAGAGGTAGATTCTACAACTGTTTCCATTTTTTGATGAGAAACTGAGGCACAAAGAGGTTAAGCAGCTCATAGCCAAACATTTAGTAAGAGACAAAGCTGGGATTTGAACCCTGGCAGCCTGACTCCCAACCTCACACTCAGCTATTATACAGAACTGCCTCTTTAAAAGGTTAGAAGCAAGGATATCCATGAAAAAAAATGGGATCATTTGGTCCAAAGAAGCACAAAGGGATAATACATCACTTAAAATACAGCCACATTGGAGAAAAACCTGGCAATTATTCAGTTAATTTGGTCCCTATGGAGAGAAATTCCTTAGGGGTTGAGGACAGAAGTTACTGAAATGTCCCTTTCTGCTCTCTATACTCATTAAATTAGCCGTGTAGTTGCCAAATGCCAAACCCATTTCGTGGATAGAGCCATAAAGTTATTCTTTGAAGATAAACAATTTTGGATATAAGCATCTTCCCACTCTCACTCCCACTGAGGACCAAACAGCAGCCATGTGTGGGAGGCTGAGGAATCCCTTCAGACTGGGAGTGAGGTACTCCAGACTCACCAAGAGACTCTCCACGCTCACCTCAGAAATGCCGCTGGGGTGGCCACTGCCCCGCTCCCACCTGCCGCTGCCATTTCTCTCTCCTCAAGTCTTCAACGCACCCTTGCTTTCTCCTCTCTCCCCTCCGCTGTCTCCCCTTCCTCCACCTACCCTGTCAGCACAAGTGTTGCCGAGATTCTGTCCTCAGCCACCACCAAGGATCCCAACATCTCTCACAGAGCAATTGTGAATCTCGCCTCCAGCCTGCCCCTTCCCTAGATTCCAGAGCCACCTTCCTAACTTCCTGCTGGACAGCCCATTCATTTATTTGTCCAGAACAGGACTCACACGTGTCCCCCTCCAGAAAAAGAAAAAACCTCCGTGTCAATGATTGTAGCTAATGGCCATTGTCTCTGTCACCCAGGTCTCCCTACCACTTCCCACCGCATCCCGCCATTTACCCAGTGTGACTCCAAGTCAGCACTGGGTACTTGAAATGTGACTAACCTGCAACGAGATGTGCTGCAAAGCCAACACTCCATTCAGACACTCAGTAGGAAATTATGTGTATATATATTTATATAAAATTAATAACATGCATATTGATTACATGTTAAAATTATAATATTTCATATATTGCGTTAAAGCATTAAATCATTGCACCTGTGCCATTTTAGATTTTTTAAATGTGGCTGAATAATGACCTCCCAAAGACACTGACAACCAAAGCCTGAAACCTGTGAATATGTTATCTTAGATGGCAACAGAGACTTCGTATGTGTGAGTAAGTGAAGGATGTCGAGATGGGGAGGTTACTCTGGATGACGCAGATGGGCACAATGTAATCCCAAGGGTCCTTCTGAGACGGAGGCAGAAGGAGCTAGAACTGCAGAAGATACGAGTCTGCTGGCTTCACAGATGAAGGAAAGAGTCACACAGCAAAGAATGTAAGTGGCTTCCAAAAGCTGGAGTTGGCAAGGAAACGGATTCTCCCCTGGAGACTCCAAAGGGAAAACAGCTGAGCCAACATCTTGATTTTAGACTTTTGACCTCCAAAACTGTAAAGGAATAAATTTGTGTTGTTTTAATCCACTAAATTTGTGGAGACTCATTACAATAGCAATAGGCAACAAATAATGTGGCTACTGGGAAATTTGAAATCACATGTGGCTCACATTTGTAGCTCACATTCTATTTCTATAGCACAGCCCTTCTCTAGAATCTTCTCCCTGTCAGTCCATTCCCCTGAGTGATCTTATGCTGTTGCTTCCCTGCTCAACTGCTGTCAATAGCAACACAGGTAGATGAAATGGAGCCCAAATTCCCTTTCAGATCTTTCTCCATTACTTCACAATTTTTAGCCTTTGCAGTCTTGTCAGCACTGCACCAACACTACCCTCAAAAAGTATTCTTTCAACCAATCAGACCTACCGCTGCTTCCACAAATACTCCTCATTTTCCTGTTTTTGTCCTTCTTCCCAAGGTGTTCCTTCTATCCTAAATGCATTTTATTTTCATTTATTCCACATATTTTCTTTTTTGAAATCCTGTCCATCCTTCAAAATTTAGTGTAAGTCTCAATTCTTCCAGGTAGCCTTCCACAGCTCCCAGTGGGAGTTAATAGAGCTTTCTTCTACATCTCCTCCTGCATGTTATCACTTGTATCATAGCATCACTGAAATCTGACAGAGTAGAGATGCTGCTGCACTGGGGGCTTCCAAAGGCAGGGGGCTGCCACACTCTTCCTGGTTCTATGACTAGCATCCCCATCAAAGTGCGCATGGTGAAGCCCTAACCCCCAATGTGATTGATAGGGTCCTTAATTAAGGTCAAATGGGGTCATAGGGTTGAGCCCTAATCCAATGGGACCATGGTCCTATAAGAAAAGGATGGTCTCTTTCTCTTTCTCTCTGTCTCTCTTTCTCCTTCTCCCCCTAACCCCTCTGCCCCACTCCCCACTTTCTACCATGTGAGAACATAGAGAGAAGGCGGCCATCTGCAAGCCAGGAAGACAGCCCTACTGGCACCTTGATCTCAAACTTTCCCGACTCCAGAACTATGAGAACACAAATTTCTGTTGTTTAAGCCACCCAGTCTATGATATTTTGTTACGGCCAAAAGGTTGGGCCTCTAGGGGCAACTCTCGGTTTCTGCTTCACTGCGGTCATGTGGATGCTGAGGGCTGACCTGCGGGCACCATGGAACTGTTTGAAAACAGAACTCCCAGGAAAACACTGGGCTTCCTTTGTGAGCAGATGGGGACTCAGAGCTAGCGAGATTGGTGATTAACTCGTGATACTACCTCAATCGTGCTAACAGGCTGCTGAAAGCTGGAATAGACTGAAGCCAAAGAGATAGGCGAGAGAATCCGTGACACCAAATACAAAGTTTTAAGCAGAAAGGATGTGCTTCTCAAAGGGCTTGGATGTTATTTACGCCACCCTCCTCGTTTATGACAGAATCACAACCAGAGCACAGGTCTCAAGGCTCCTCATCTGGCATCTATCCACACAGTCTACCTTGCATAGCCATTGTTCTGTGATGCAGCCTTTGAGGAGATTTTTCTATTTCCATGAATAAAATAGTTTAATAAACATTAACTTCAAACCATTCATTTAAAAATATAAATTGGGAAAAAAGGTCAGATGAAAACTGTTATGCAACCCCAATATGAAAGGTCCCTTGATTATATTTGTAAGTGATGACAGTTCTCTATTTTTAGTTCCCTGAGTGTCACCAGCTGTCTACCATGAGAATTCTGGAACATTTCCCCAAAGAACAATGTGTTAAATTATGCCACTTTTACCACCTTGTGAGAGAGTCGTATTAGCCTGATGCCCATAGCTTAAAATATGCCCAATGATTCAATTCAATTCTGACATTATTCAGAGTTATCCCAGACCCTACAGCTTTAGGGGTCAGCTCCACAGGATGGCCCCTACTTCAGATGCCAGCTGCAAATGGGGTGCCCAGCCTTACCCACATCTCTACCTGGCCAACTGCAAATCCAGAGGTTCCCAAGACCTCTCCCTCAGGTTCAACAGTTTGCTAGAACAACTCATGGAACTCAGAAAGCACTTTACTTCCTATTACCATATATTGTAAAGAATACAACTCAGAAACACCACATGGAAGAGATGCATAGAGCAAGGTGCGGGGGAAGGGGCATGGAGCTTCCGTGCTCTCTCTGCCATGCCACCCTCCCAGCACCTTGATGTGTTCACCAGCCTGGAAGCTCTCCAGCTCTATGGTTTAGGGGTTTTTATGGAAGTTTCATGACATAAGCATGATTTATTGAATCACTGACCATTGGTGATTGAACTAAATCTCCATCCCATTGCCCTTCCCTGAAGGTCGGGGACTGGGAATGAAAGTCCCAAGCTTCAAATCAACACTTGCTCTTTCTAGTGAATGGCTCCCACCCTGCAGTTATCTAGAGACCTTCCCAAAGTCCCCTCAATAGAACAAAAGAAGATCTTTTCACCCCAATCACTCAGGAAATTCCTTGGGTTTTAGGAGCTCTGTACCAGGCTCTGGGGACAAAGACCGAATATATACTTATCATTACACCACAACAACAAAAGTGTCTTACATCCATGGAGTGATATACAGGCCATATTATTTTGGTCAATCCACACAGTAACTTTGGAAGATTGGTAAAAGAGATATTTGTATCCTTATTTTATAGATGAGGAATTTCCTAAAGCCCTAGCTTTAGGATCCTAATTGTGATAAAGGGGAAATTCACACTTATGTTTTCACACATGATCAGAAAACATATTCTAAAATGCAGACAACTCATGGACTGTTAGATTTAAAAAGAAATGAAGGAATCAGCTAGTTCAACACCCTAATTTTCGGGCAGATGCAAGACTAGGAAGTCCTTGTTTTCTCTCATCACTGTGTTTTGGCCTTGCTGGTCCTACTTTCTAAAAATGCTTTGCCATCTACCTCTCTGCCCCAGCCCAAATCCTCACATACAGGTTTGTTCTTATCCAGGAAGCCTCCACTGACCTCCCTGACTGAGCTAGATTTCCCCATTCAATGCCATCCCCACACCGACTTCTCCATAGCACTTACCACTCTGGTAATTTTACATTGTTTATGTAATTCTTTAATCACATGAGGTGGTATAATCAATTTTAATATCTCTCTTTCCCACTAGTCCATAAGCATCATGAAGGCACCACTGTAGCCCCAGCATCTAGGAGAGTGCTAAATGTGAACAAATATTTCCTGAATAGATTCATTTATCTTGAACTCGTCTCCTGACTCTAGTCCAATTATTTTTATCTACTACACAATGGAAGCCAGATTTAATCCTTCTCCACTTATATTCACAAATTGGTCAGAATCTTAAGGGAGGATTCTGTTCAATGTGGAGTTTCTTAATTAAAAGGAAGTGAAAATTCCACATAAATGCTAAAAATGGATGCCTTCCCTCCCACAGCCCCAGGCCCCTATGCTTAATAGAACCTGCCTGTGGAGAGACTCTGGCTCATTAATCTTGTTACCCTAGTTGTCTAACCCAAGAGTCTCAGGCTTCACTAAATGGTGACTACAGCACCGATAGCTAATTGTCCTTGATTCCAAAAGGTGTGTAAACATTTAGAACGTCCTCCTTCTGCCACAAATATGTCAAGGACTCTTCAGGACAAAGCTACCTGACCATTGTTTCCCACCACCCTCAGGTGACTCAGGACCACACAACTCCAGCACCACTATCCCCAAATCTCACAGAAGTCAACTGTGGATCAGAAATTCTGCTTCTGTAACATTGCTCCTCAAAAATGCTCTGCCAGTAAAACTGGAGTACTACATGAGAGTTGAGTGAGAAAAGATATCCTTTCTGCATCACCTTCCCTTGGGGCCACAGCCCTGTGGCTTCATGGCACTCTTCCTCTCCCTAGGTGGCCCTTTTTCATAGGGTGTTTGGTTGGAATGAATCCCATGACACACAGCTGTCACGCTTCTCACTCTGACCTCCAGGCTGAGGCTGGGCCAAAGTCCCTGGGCCAGCCTCCCTATTCCACTATGGTGAGCCCTCTCCAGAGGTCTCTGGTGTCTCTAACTGGCTCAAACTTGAACTCCCCTTGGGTTACACCAGTCCACCAGACTTATTTTTATCAGTCTGGCTGCTCAACATTTCTTCCCAGTGGAGTCTTTGTACCCTGTACAAAATAAGGCAGGCAAACATGTCTGAGAAAAGAGCTTACCCCTAAATCCAACCACCAGAAAGATCCACGCATCAGCTTCTATGCCACTAAAACACCCTGTTGGAATTAGAATGAACAACGAAGTCTTCCGGCTATTAGAGACGCTTGAAAAGCTATCTAGAGTAGTGGGTAACATCCTAAGATTTCAGTAACAGAGACCTTTCCTTAAATTTTAACTACCTCATTTATTATCTGGGTTACCTCGGGCAAATTTCTCATCCTCTCTGGGTCTCAATTTTCTTATCCATAAATCAAGATCAAAAAACCTATCTCACATGGCTGGTGTGAATATGAAAAATGAAATAGTGTATGTAAAAGGGTCTGGCACAGAGAAAGTGAAAGTGAAAGTTACTGCCCTGCCACCTTCCTTTCAAATGCATGGAAACTAGAGTGAAGAGAGAGGGATTGAGACCTGTTTACAGATGTAAAAGAACAGGAGAGTAAGTCTAGGCCTCAATGCTAATGTCCATTAATTTTCTCAGTACAAGAATTATTTCTTCCAAAATCATTCACATCTCACCATCAATTCAGCATTTCTGTTTCCCCAAGAAATTGGTTAATGATTATCTACCAGTTCTGGAGAAAATTGAGGCACCAAGGAGGTGCCCTTCAAGGTTCATTCAGAAAGTCAATAGAAGTATAAAGTAAAATCAAATGAATCCAAAGGTAAGAGAAAAAATATACAAAAGAGCTACATTTTTAAATCTTTTGGTATTGTAAAAGATCAGTCTACTAGCTACTCTTTACTTAGCGCCTAGTGCATGTCAGACACTCTGCTAGGTGTGCAGTATTTTTACTCAACAGATATTTGTGAAGCATCTTCTATAAGCCAGACACTATCCTAGATGCTGAGAATATAATGTTAAGCAAAAAGAAATATACCTGTGATCTCACAGTCCTGTGCAAGAGGCAGACACCAATCAAACAGTTGCACAAGTAAGTGAATAATTACACAATGTGATAAGCACAGTGGAAGAAAGTCATACAGTGTGAATAGAGTGTACAACCGTGTGTAAGTGACAGCTTCCTGGCAGAAGTTCCATTTGAGTTGAAATCTAAACAATGAAAAGCAGTGACCTAGGGCACCAAAAAAGAGGGAGAGAAGTTTCTGGACACGGGAAATAGCAAAGGCAAAGACCCTAGACCGGGACAGAGCAGGTAACATTCAAGAAACCAGGTCCAGCATGGCTAGTTTATGGAAAGAGAGGGAAGAATGAGGTCAGATGTGACCAGAGAGACCCTGAAGTCTCTAGTAGTCTATACTGGAAACTTGAGGCTTTATCCTAAAGCAACAAGAAGTCATTGAATTAACCAATTGACTCATTCCTCTAGTAAGTATGTGGGGATTTTTCGGGGATATCATCCTACCACAAACATCTACATAATATTTAGCATAGAATTCAAATCCACTAAACCACTAAATAAATACTTTATGCATCTGATTCAAAATCCAATAGCTTTTGTGAATGAATAGCTGACAGGCCTAAACTTTTTGATCTATAAGCTCCATTACAGACTTTTAGAACCAAAAAGGTGTAATGTTACATCTGCTCTGTCACTCAACACATGGGTTCGGCAGAGACAGAAAACTTATTCAAGATGCTCAGACAGATCACTGTTTCTCGTACATTTTATTATAAGAGTAAGATGTTTTGAGGTAAAAGCTGTATTTTGGCTTCAAAGGTTCTCAAGACAGCTACATCTGCACCACTCAACATAGCAATCTGGAAGTTCACACGGTGAGAATTAAGCATTTCTCACTCAGTATAAACTGTGAAATGCATTTGAAAATAGAGTTTTTTATTAAAATTAGCACTTTTTCATACCTAGCTGGCAGCAGCCATCTTGTTACCGAGGTACTTTATTTATAGCATGAAGATTATTGAGGTGGGACGGTGCTCTGATCTCCATGAGCTGTCACAAACTTAGGGAGGCACACAAAATGAGGACAAGCTCATCTCAGCTCTCAGTACAACAGGTGAAATGACGTAAGAGCAGAACATAGTCCATCGGAAGACTGCTTTAAGACAAGATTTGGGAAAATAGACATTTAGGATAAAGTTTCCAGATGCAAAACAACTTCACAATAAGTCCATAATTCCTCAAAACTTTTCATCATCCTATCCCATATGCCAGGGATTGCAAACACAAGCCCAGTTATCATTTGTTACATTTAATAGCATCTCTCTTTTTCTATTAAATTCATTTCATGAGTGGCATCCCCTTTCTAAATTAAAACGAGTTTAATTGAAAAGTTTTCCATTTTGAGAATTTTTAGATACCTTCAAAGTTAGCAGAAATATCCTAAGTTTTTGTCAGAGTGGAGTTAAGTAATCATTGCCCTTGATCTTGGTCAGACTCCAAGGATCCTGGACCAAATACACAAAACCTATAAGAGACGGAGGAGAAAAAAATTCTGTGTTAAATATTTAGCATCAGCTGTTCTCAGGATCATGAATGTACAAGTTCCTATGAAAAGTCAATGCCATTGTTTAATTCATTCCGGGTTTGTGGACTAGCATATAATTCATTCCCTTTATTTTTTCCTGTTCACCTTTTGGCCATTTGATATTATCACTATTTTTCTCAGAATACTGCTAAGGGAAGGAAAGCAACAACATGGAAACAAATCTCTACAGTGTCTTGTTAGCAGGTCTTGTGAAAGTTTAGTCAGATAGGAAACTGAAGCTCTCAGATCCAGTAAGATTTCTGCCAGATCTGTGGAGGGTCTGTTTGCATGCTCTCCCAGTCCCTTGTTAAAGTATCAAATCAAGATTTTGACCTGCATCTCTTTGAGATTTAGAGAATAACACTTCAGAAGAAGTTTTAACTGAATTCCCAATGCACTTATAACCTGTACAACACAATTCAATATACAAAGTTGCATCACGTTATGAAAAGAGCCCTAGATTCTGAGTCAGGAAAGCTGAGTCGTGGGCTCTGCCTCTGCTGAGAACTTGACTCTTGATCTATGATAAAGGAAGCTTCAGATCAAATACTCTCACCTTTCACAGCTACCCTAAGTAGAATGAGGCATTCGCTGTTCCCATCTTCATCAACGGGTCTGTAATAATGGTTAATAAACACACAGCTGCCTCTCTATTCACCTCAACTCTCACCCTCACCACCGACTTTAGTTACCTTGAGAGTGGAAGTAACTCATTCATGTTTATCTCCTCAGCAACTTGAACACATGAATGGTGCTGGACACATAGAAGGCCTTCAACAAATTGTTGGATAAATGAATGGCCAAGAGTGCTCACCCCTGTTTTATATAATAACAATGCCGTTTTTCTCTCTAAATTCCTCCAGGCGTGCCATGCCTTCAGGACTTCTTTCCCTGTATATTGCATTATGGTTGTTACCAGGATAGCAAGTTTTGGGCTGTCTTAGAATAATAGGAAATCTAAGCATTAACTTCAAAATGTCACTTTAAGGTAACAAGTTCCTCTAGAACATTTAATAAAGGTGGGTTCCTAAATGAACTGAGCCATGGTTCTCTCACTTCCCAGCAAAACAAATATAGCAAACAGCCACAGCCATATTTCTCACTCCACATGCTCTTCTAGAACCTTGTCACCTTCTATCAAAAAGTAAAATCTGCTGGGGTGCAGTGCTTTGTGCCTGTAATCCCAATATTTTGGGATGCTGAGGTGAGAGGATCACTTGAGGCCAGAAGAAGAACATGGTTGCACTCACATAGACCCAGCTATTCAGTAGGCTGAGGAGGGAAGATTGCTTGAGCCCAGAAGTTTGAGGCTGCAGTGAGCTATGATCCCACCATTGCTGACTCCTTGGAATAACAGAGTACTGGGGAAACGATGCTATGTAACTTCCAAACTAGTTTATAAGACAATCCAGCTTCCACCTGGCTCTCTCAGAACACTTGCTCTTAGAGCGCAGCCACCATTTTGTGAAGAAGCCCAAACCACGTGGAGAAGGCCATGAGGGAGGAAGCCAAGCCCACAGTCCTCAATCCCATCCAAGCTCCCAGCCAACCTCTCATGCCTATTTTCCAGGCACGTGTGTCACCTTGAAGCAGGTCCTCCAGCCTTCAATCAAGCTATTCTAGCTGACACTATGGAGCAGAGACAAGCTTTCCTTTCTGAGCTCTGCCCAAATTACAGATTCATGAGCAAAATAAATGATTGTTGTTTTAAGCCACTAGGTTTTCAAGTGGTCTGTTACACAGCAAAAGGTAACTGAAACAATAAGTGCAATGGTGAGAACAAACCAGAAAGGCTAATTTTGTTTTTCAATTAATGCAAAATGAAACCTGAAATCCACATGCATTTAAACACTTCACATCTTAAAAATGTTTGTGATAATTAAAAAAGAAAAAAACCAACCTGAGTATACATTTACTTTTTAATGGAGTCTTTGTTATGCAAAAACATTTCCTATCTTATTTCCTGCTATTTGGGGTCCTAATGTAGCAAAGTTTTCTAATTTTATCAGTCCCTATATTTCTGAACTCTATTCCTTTTTATTTCTTTTTATAAACAAGGTAATGTTTGCCTGGGTTTTATCTCTTATTTTCTAATACTTTTTAATTTCAGCCAGTAATAACCAACACACACTACTACCACTCTGTTTGCCTGCCACTTCCCAAGAGGTACAGGCTACATGGGCACTTAGTCTGCCTTTCAAATTATCACAGACAATGTTTTACCAAATGTGCCACCGCACAACATGAGTCTCTGTTTTCCAGTCTCTGATGTCTGTTTCCTTGATGCCCACCTCTTGCCACCTTCTACCCAACCACTAAACCAATTTCACATCTTTTAGGCTACGTTAAGGCAGAACATCGCTTCATGTCACAGTATATATATAAATTATGATAGTGCTACTTGTATATAAATATTAATAAAATTTACAGTGGCTTAATCAGTGGCATGCTGGTAAAATGACTCCCTGAAATAAAAGCCCTGATTTGTAGCATCTGCCAATTTCTGTATTGTGAGTGCTCTAGTCATGCTGATCCTAAGCTATCAACTTGATGTCAACTGGCTTATGTAATTCTGGAAAATTTAACAGTCAGCTCCGGCCAGCCAGTATGAGCCAGACGCAGCTCACCAGTGGGCTTAACCAGTGCATAAAATCCAATCAACAGGGGGAGGGGCTGAGAAGGGAGGTTTGCTTCACAGGGACTCAGGGTGATGAAGGCCCTGCCACGTTCAACACATGGTTTCCAAGGTCATTTTGATGCCAAAATCCATCCAGCAGACAGGGAGGAAGGAGAATGGAGAGGTCCAAAGGGAGGATTTTTTAGGCCAGGCCTGGAAGTGACGTACATAACTTTCGGTCACATCCCATTTGCCAAAATTCAGTTTATGGTTACACCTAACAGCAAGGGAGACCAGGAAATGTAGTCTAGTACTGGTGGAAAGGGAAACAGGTTTGTCCAACACCTGGCCAGTCTCTGCCATTCACCCCAGACCCAGTTCCAGCCCATCATTGTACCATGAATATCTTATCAGGTGACCCTGTACAACACAGGTTCATTAGCCACAGAGGAGGAAATTAAGGTCATCACAGTGTAAAGCATGGCCTAATGTTGCCAGGAATTATATAATAATTGTAGCTGCAAGCACTAAACAGACATAGCTCTGATTGGCATGTTCTACCAGGTTCCTGGTAAAGGTGACTTGTCCAAGTCACAGTAACAGAACTACCAGCCTTTGAATTGGCTCATGTGACCTTGGACACCCAGGATGACAGGGAAAATATTGAATTTGGAATGCAGAGGAAGCTTCATAATGAGTTCCAATCTTTAAAAAGAGACAGTTTTGGTTCAAGTGGTCAGAGACTCCTATCCCAGCTTTGTCTCTGTCAGCTCTCTCTGATTTAGGTTTCTTATGTGAAAATTGAATAATTATACTTAATTCACAGCACAGCAGTGATGAGTAAGTTAGATAATTATTATAAAATGCTGGCACATAGTAGGTACTCAATAAATGTTACTTCTTTCTCCCCTCCCCACCCAACAGGGAACGCATTCAGCCAAGTTCTAGGAGGCAAAGTCAGTTGCTGGTGCTCCACCACCAGCACCTCTACATTTTTAGCACCTCTATTTTTAGCACTTCTACATCTTGACAAGGTCTACCACATGCTCTCTTTTCCCAAGAAAACTTCTGTGACCTTTCCATCTGGGTCATGCATGGCTCTCTACTAATCTGGTTAATGTGTTTAGTAATTTTTGAGCATTTTGGAGGCATTGTTGCTGCCAAAATAACTGGGGGAGAGAGTCGGAGATGCTAAACATCCTGCAATACCCAGGGAATAACATATAAGAAAAAAATTACCCTGCCCATGATACCAATAAGTGCCTTCCACTGTAAGGAATTATTTAATGGTGGAAATTTGAAAAGACTGATAGTGGGGAAATGGAGGGAAAGACATCATACAGTGGCCACTCTTCTGCCCATGCCTAGTCTTTGACTCACCCATCTCCCCTGGAGTGTTTCTACAAGAAAGAGAAAGCCTTGTGCTTTTCTCTTTCCCCAAGTGGCTGGATTGCCCTTCACCCCAACCTCACCCCAGGAGTACTCTGACCACTTTTTCTATGCATCTGACCTCATGATCCAACTGCATATAATAAACTCTGTGGGAATCATCCCATGGGTTAAGACCATTTCTTTCCACTTAAAATGGTGATGACTGACCTGGGAAACAATCATTAAGTCTGGGTCTAGATAAACAACAGGCAAGCTTGCACAACCAAATTCCTCATTACAATCAGGTCAAAGTTAAAACTAATGACAAGTTGTGTCAAAAATAATGACACACAAAAACCCCTCACTCCAGTGTGTTTCATTCAAAGACAGTCACTTATAAGTATAAAACAGCCCTCCTATTCACTTGGATGGCATGAAATTACAAAGTTTATACTGTTTCATTTGGAAAACTGTTAGCCAATGCATATTTATATTTCTGTTTAAAAACCAGAGTGTTAAATCTCTTCCCCTAAAGAGACTTTGAATTGATCAAAGATACAGGATTGTCCTAATTCTTTTCAAATGTAGACTATCTTTTAAAAGTTAGAGCCTGGAACATGACTATGATTAAATAAAATCAGAACTCTTATGATGCTCGCAATTTAAGATTCTTATCTTTTTGATGGGACTAATCTCAAAGCATTCTATTACAGGGTCAAGTCCCTTTCTCCATAGCATAGGTTCTGAGTCCTGGACCCAGCAGGTCACGAGTTTGCCTTTTCTAATATACATCTTATGGAATAAAACTCCTCCCGAAAAGCACAGAAGGCTCTCAAGTGCAGCAGTCTGTTTTAAATCCTGTGTATTCACAGGCACTGGGCATCTGGCCCTCTGGCTCCAAATCAAGGAAGTTGCTCAAGACAGAACTGGTTCATCCCTGGGGTCATTTAACCTTCACTCCTCAGACAGAGCTCATTTAAGTGTTTTGCTCTTCAGATCCAGTTTTTGGCCCGTGGTTCTTGAGGGGCTTTCTAAACCCCTAGTTTCTTGTCTTATGACCCACAGAGGCCCTCTCTGATTAGAATGGAAGAAGCAGACGAAGTTGGACCTAAGCACTTTTCCATGAGCCTGAAATCTCTGTTGACATCTCCTCTACCTCTCAGCCAGGACATTTTGAATCAGCCAGAACTGATCTGATTTCCCCATTTGATGTGATTCCCTGAACACAGTGTAGCAGGAGACCTAGACAAAGATGCACAGGGTAGTTGTGAACTAAAAAGCTCCTTACTCCTTGAAATGAAGAGATACGTGGTAATTCTGCTGCCCGAGGCCTGAAGCATCAAATTTCTCTCAGTGCAGACTTCCCCGAATTGGCAGGGAACTGTCACTAAGAACATTATTAAAGATCGTCTATTTCCCAAAGGGGTCCAACGCCCCCTCAGTCAGAAATAAGTGCTTTTCTGCTTCCTGAAGACCCTTTCTTTTAGAATTTAGACACCATCTCCAGGCAAAGGAATATCTCTGGTCATATACAGGCTCACTGGGTCCTTCCTTAATGCAAACTCCCACCACGATGCCTGGTAAAGGGTTGGCAAACATCAGTCTTCTCTTCCATGCCAATGCCTTGATCATGAAGAGCATTGTCTCAAACCTTATCTGCCTCACACCTCACGACTGGCTACGCAATTTACATTATTTCTTTCCTTTTCTAGACAAGAAAACTGGGGTCCAGCTTCCATAAGTGACCAAGGGTCTAAGGAAAAGGATGAGCCAAGCGAAGGGTGTCACCCAAATTGTCTGGCTCCGAGACCAGTGTTCCTGCCGTGTCCCCACCCTGCCTGGCTTCTCTCAAAGCCTCCGCGTCTGCAGGAGTGGAGAGCACCCAGCCGCGCCTGACTGCTTGTTGACTGAGCGGGGCTGGTGAGTTGACTGCAAGAAAGCAGCCAGCAAGCATTAACTTGCAACTAACGTGGGTCTCATCAGCTTTGCATGTTGAGTTTTTTAATCGGGCAAATCTAAATAGGACACTAGTGTGGGTATTTATTTTAATTCAGCCTCCAGACCACAACTGGAGAGCAAGTTGCTGCCGGTTCTTAGCAGGTCAATTAGTGGGTGGATGCTGGCATCCTCCGGGAACCATATCCTGCTTTACAATATTTAGCCTACACATACGCCTTTCAATTATAGGAATTGAAATATAACATATTATATACCCAGGTCCACACAATCAAAGGGAACCACCCTAATTATGCTCAGTCAAAAATGGCCCAGCTCGATCCTGAATTGTTTAGGTAATTAAGGACAAGCCGAAGCTATTTGTCGGAATTAACCAGTTGCGTGCGATTTTTCTGTGCTCTGTGGACAAACCCTATAAACTTAAGTCATCCTTGTGTGTCCTTTGTATACTTTCATATATGTTTATCTTTACAGGTTTATGTGAATTTTCATATTTTACAGGCGAAGTTATTGCCATGGGTATTTTCGGTCTTAAATGCTTATTGCACAAACCACAATTTCAACAATTACAAGGTACATCATTAACGTATCTTATACTTTAAACAACTTGAAAATAAATAAAGTTGTCAGTTCACTCTTCTGCCTAGGACATTAACTTCATGCCCAACCAGCAGCGTGTGCAGACTATGTGAGGCGAGCGTGAGACACACAGCAGCTCCTCCGACAGCAGAGGGAGGAGACCCTAATGGTTATTTCAGGGGTCTTGGCCGTTCATTTCATTTCATTACTCTCGCCACCAAGTCGCAATTTCCTCCTTTCCCTGCAACTAAATCATTCTGACTATGTTAACTCTAAGACACTAATTTCTTTTACATCCAGTGGAAGGGAGAAATATACCAACGTAAAAGTGAGTGGACCTGCTCTTCCCTTCTATACGCATGCAACAATGGGATGTGTTAGATATTATTCTTTGACTCTTTTTGTTGTAATGTTTTCCGGCATCTGGTCATTTTTCCTTCTGCTACCTGCAGCATAACAGACAGCTGGAAATCAGCTGCATAGCATCTACTGTAGTCAGTTTTTAAATGTTTCACTGCCTGTGAATTGTGTGACATTGTCCCTCATTCTGTTTCGTGAATGAACCATGCTGTATGCTAGAGCTAAGCAGACAGCTCAGCGATTTGCCATCGTGGCTTTACTAGAGAGGAGCAAGCTTTTCCTCTGCTCTCCCTGCAGTCAAGGTTAGAAAACCAGGCAGTAGAAAGTTGAGAGAAATCCTAACTTTGAGGATCTCCCAGAGCTGAAGTTCTAAGTGCCTCCGTCCCAAACCATCAGAGCTCTCTGCAAAACCAATGTCCAGTCTTGTCCTCATTAATTGGTTTGGTCACCCGCAGGAATTCTTTTTATTGCCCCTTCCAAAAAAAAGGTCTCCATTTTTATGATTTTATAACCCAGTCATTAGAGATGTTTGAAACAGCATCACACCCTCAGGTCGCATTGTGTGGCTATGAACTTCGTTTGATCACTGTTCCGTCAATTCCACGTTAACTGCTGCAATTTACAACCGCTGCAGCTTTCTACTTATTATGGTACCTTCTAAAAGAGGAAAAAGAAAAAAAAGGGAGGGGGGGTTAGGGGAGACCTTTGCTGCCCAGGGGAAGTTTAAAAGAATGTGATGGCTTGTTAAAACCTGACAGGACAATGGAGGGTAGGGGGATCTCTGAAGACAGCAAACCAAAGTGTGGTAATGAATAATGCCTCGCGCCCCGCTGTGAGCACCAGTGACCTGCGTGTCCAGCAAGGCAGAGGAGTGAATAATTCACTGTAGGAGTCATAGGCCCCCTGGTAGTCTACAGCATTGCTTTGTCTTACAAGTATGTTCTCCCACAGAATCAGACCTGACAGGCAGGTTAGTTTGAGAAATGTTTAAACAAAAGCCTTGTGTGACAGAAAGAGCACCTTGTGATTTTGGCCCACAGCTCCCAGCGCTGAGGTTCCTGGTGAGCGCTTGGCCGGCTAATAAATCCGCCAGCATCAAAGCAAAGGTAATCAGAAACGCAACAGGTCAGAAGACGCTGAGGCCCCGCTCACGTCTGATGAAAGTGTGACGAAGTCAGACAAGAATCCATTTTCACCACACACGCAAATTGAAGTCACATTAATTGTCTGGCTTGAACCCACAAAATGAAGGAAGTATGAGGCAGCTGGGAATTCCAGATGACTTCTTGACCTTGACTTTTGCGATTTAATTTAAAATAGAAAAGAAAAATACATATATTTCTCCTTGAAGGAAGAACAAGAAAGGCATCAAGATTGTTTGAATTTACTCTTTTTGGTGGCTTGAAAATAGACTATAGAGGTTTGGGAGATTTTTTTGGAGAGCAGGGCAATTGGTTGGTTCTCTTGGCTTATGGAAGAAGCAGATTCTCTGTGTTAGGCCAAAGAATAAGTCCTCAGATCCTCTTTGTCCTGTTCGGGGATCAGGCATGAAATGGGAAGAAGTTAGAGCCGGACTCAAGAAAGAACATTCCATAGACTTATCCATTCATGAGGTTTCCCTTTCTACAGATCTGAGGAGGTGAAATTCACAGAGAACTGGTAAAATACTGAGAGGCTGCCCCCAGAAGGCTTCTGATACCCACTTCCTAAATATCAGTATGTGCAGGTACTTCAGCTGATTTCTAAGTACATGACTGGGAGTATATCCTGTATAAACAAAGTTTTACTCAGTTCTGAATTGACACGTGACCATAACTAAATTGCTCGTTGGTATGCATGGTAAACTTCAAACCGAGCTAAACCAGCCTTAAAGCACAGACTCCACAGGCAAAGCTCCAGAACTTAGAGCAGAGACTCAGACCCACCTTGTGGGAAAGGGTTCCGAAAATCGTGAGAGAAGGATAACATGTGCTTGGCATGAACACCTCACCCCTCCTTATCTCCCTCAGTCAGCTCCGGTACGGAAGTGTCATGAATTAGCACTGGGACTCTTTCCTGCTGTTCAGAGTGTGAGAGTTAGTATTGGCCCACATCTTTGCCAACCTTTGGCATTGCCAGTCTTCTTAATTCTGTTGTGTAGTGGTTTCTCACTGCAATTTTAATTTGTATTTCCCTGATAAGTAGGGCAACCATAAAATGTATCATCTCAACCAAAAGTGAAATGTGTGCTTTTAATAATTTAGCAACCAAAGCCAGGTAAACTAGGGCTTTTACAAGAAAACTGGAATTTGTGGTCCCTCTACTGCTGACTAATGAGGTTAAGCACTTCTGCACAGGTTTATTGGCTATTTGGTTTTCCTCTTTGAGCTTTTTCTCTATTGGGTTGTCTGTCTTTTTCTTACTGATAATAGGAGTTTTTTACATACTCTCCTTGCATTTATGTATATGTGTGTATATATATTTTTTATACACGCATATATATTTCATAAAGAAAATATATCTTTATGAAATAAACTATATTAATAAAATACCACTCATCTGTTTTATATATTGAGGTTTGGCATACTATATGGCTAAACTACTTGAAAATCAGTGCTTTAGAATGTTAAACACACTCTACTTTGCATCTAGAACACATGGGGAACCTATCAGTCCATGGTATGACATATTAAGACTTCAATTAAGTCTTGTTCAAAGACTTTCTAATAATGTTTGCCTGTTTTGTTGCTACACTTTGCTTTGTTTGGAATGAAAACATTACAGATAATAGTTGAAAATTCCAGCATGTTGTTCCCCAGTCCCATTCCAATCCTTCCCTTTCAGAGAAAACCTCTATAATGAATTCTATGTTTATCATTTTCATACAGCTTTTATAATAATACAACTTATATATATAGTTACATATAGTAATGTTTTACTGTGTATAGATATATAAATATACATACATATTACATACTTTTTATGTAATAATCATCCTGTACTTTTTTCTGCTAACTCATCTGGTTTTTCAGATCTATCTATATTGATACATGTGACTGTAATTATTTTTAAACTGATGAGTTTAAACTGTATGAATATATCACAATTTATTCACTCTCATATTGATAGAAATTGAGGGCCTCAATCTCCTCGGTTTAAAAAAATGCAACAATCACTGTGGTGGTTCACACCTGTAATCTCAGTATTTGAGGAGGCTAAGTCAGGAGGATCATTTGAGACCAGGAGTGTAAGACAAGCCTGGGCAACAAAGCAAGACCCTGCCTCTACAAAAAAGTTTTTAAAAATTTTCCAGGCATGGTGGCGTGCGTGCCTCTGGTCCTAGCTACTCAGGAGGCTGAGATGGGTGAGCGGGGCTTGAGCCCAAGTGTTCAAGGCTACAGTGAGCTGTGATTGCACCACTGCACTGCAGCCTGGGCAACAGAGTGAGACTCTGTCTCTAACAAAAAATATAAAATTTTAATACACCAATAAATGAGACTCCTTGTTCAAAAGTATAAGGTTTTCTAAGGAATATATCCATTCTAATAATGGAAGTGGAATAACTACTTCATAGAAGATACATATTCAGGCACAAAATTACAAGATATTATGGAAAGTACTCTTCAAAATGTTCTTCCTAACAATATGTTCTTCTCCTCATTGTATGAGAGTTACAATTGCTCTACATCTTCAGTAGTACTTTGCATTGTTAATTTTCACCAATCTGAAGCAGGTGAAATCGTATCTCGCTTTTATTTTGTTTCCCCTATTACTAGTTAGTTTGAACAGCTTTTCATTTGCTTATCATCCATTTTAACTCCTTCTTCTTAGAATTACCTTTTAGTTTCTTTTTCCCATTTTCTTCTGGGTTATGTCTTTTTTTCTCATTAATTTGTAAGAGTATCTTATATAATCTCTTTAACAATTTTTTAGCAGTTATCTGCATAACAGATATCTCCTTCCATTCTGTCATTTGTCTTTTAACTTTCATATAGTATCTTCTGTTGAACATTTATCTTAATGTAGTCCAATATGTCAACCTTATTTTTTA
Organism: Eulemur rufifrons; assembly: GCF_041146395.1. Lineage (NCBI taxonomy): Eukaryota > Metazoa > Chordata > Mammalia > Primates > Lemuridae > Eulemur > Eulemur rufifrons. The sequence continues at coordinate 33,346,595 of NC_090998.1, read as the reverse complement.
CTTTTTTATTGATATATAATAGTAGATATTTGGGGAATGCAGGTGATATTTTGATACCTGTATACAATGTGTAATGATCAAAGTAATTGGGATAACTATCACCTCAAACATTTATCTTTTCTGTGTGTTGGGAGCATTACAATTCTTAGCGTCTAGCTATTTTGAAATATACTAATAAATTATTGTTAAATATAATATCCCTGCTGTGCTATCAAATACTAGAACTTATTCCATCTAACTGTATTTTTGTGCTCCTTAACTAACTTCTTTTCACCCTGCCCCCTAAATATATCAATCTTTCTTGTGCCTGGAATTATTTCTGTATAGTTTGAGATAAGAATTTACTTGCTACATGAAGTTAACCAATTGTCTCATCATCATTTATTGAATTGAATGTTCTCTCCTTCCTTCTACTGATGCAAATTGTAACCTCTGTCATATATGTCCTTGGGTCTGTTTCTGGGCTCTTTCTTCTTTTGATTGGTCAAATTGTTCATTGTTACTGTGTATAATAGGCTTTGAGATTTGATAGGACAAGTCCCCCACACTGTTATTCTTCACAATTTTCTCCTTCTTCACAGTTTTAGAATCGAGTGCGACAAAACATTCTTATAATTTATTATTTGATTAAAATTACACTGTGTGTATGGATTAATTTGGGAAGAATTGCCCTCTTTACAATATTGAATTGTCCTGGTCAGGTAGATTGTCTGTCTCTCCATTTATTGTTTTCTTTTATGTCCTTCAATGTTTTGTAATTTTCTCCTTGAAGATTCTGCACATACTTTACTAGATTTATTTCTAACTACCTTCTATTTTTGGTTCTTCTTATAGAAAGGATCTTTCGATTTATTCCATTTTCTATTTGTTAAACAAATGTTATCAATATTCTTATGTTGATCTTACAGCCAACAATCTTGCTAAACTCTTTTATTATTTCTATGAATTTAGTTGTAAATTCTCTTTGTTCTTCTAGGTAGTCAGTCCTATCATTTGCAAGTAGGAATAGTTTTAATCTCTTCCTTTTTAACTCATTTCTCTTTTACGTGTCTTATTTCATTGACTAGAACCACCACAAAGTTGAAAAGAAATGTTGACTAAGGGCACCCTTGAGTTCTTCCTGATTTTAATCACCATGTTCCAAGGCCTCACCATTAAGTATGATATTTAATGCAAATGTCTGGTAGATATATCTTACTGGGAAAGGAAATATCCTTCTGTCCCTATTTTATAATATTTATAATCAAGAATTATTATTGAATTTTATCAAATGCTTTTTTTGCATCTTTTGAAGGTCATTTTGATTTTCTCATGTAATCTATTCATTTATATATTTTATAAAAGATTTTTAGATAATAAATGGTCTTTATATTTTGGGCCATGGCTTTGGTTTAATTTTTACTACTGAAATCAGCTTATTCAGAGTTTCCTTTAAATTTGAACTTTTGTACATAAACAAAAGTGACATAAAACTTTCTTTTTTATGCTGCTCTTGTTCTGACTTAAGTGTCAAAATTCTACAAGGGTCAAATTATGGGCAAAGTAGGTTTTCTCTCTTTTTTTTTTTATTCCCTGAAAGTATTTATATAATATAAAAGTATCTGTTCTTGAACGTTTTGTTAAAATTGTCAACAAAATCATCTGGGCCCCTTTATTTTTGAGAAGAAAACACTTTTGACTTTGCATTGAACATCTATAGTAATTAAAATTTAATCAGGTTTTCTATTTCCTTTTACATCAGTGTTAATAATTTATATGTATATGTGTGTGTATTGTGTGTATATATATATATATATATATATACATTTTTTTTTTTTTTTTTTTCAGTAGAGACAAGGTCTCCCTATGTTGCTCAGGCTGGTCTCGAACTCCTGGTCTCAAGTGATCCTCCCACCTTCGCCTCCCAGAGTGCTGGGATTACAGGCTGAGCCACTGCACGTGGTCCTATATTTTTTAAAAAATTGTAATTTTGCCAAAATTTTCAAACTCACTGACACAAACTTGTTCATGGATATTTCCTTGAAATAACACAATAACTGTGATTATGTTCCTTTTTGTTCCCAACAGCATAATGGTTAAAAGCTCAGGTCCTGGGGTCAGCCTGCCAGAAATCAAAGGCTGGCCCTACTATTTATTAATGTTGTGGCCTTCAGAAAATTATTTAACTATGCTTCATTTTTCAATGACGTTCTAGCTTAAATACAAATAATAGAGAATTACTGTCCCTCTCTCTTGCTCCCTTGGCTTCTGGCATCTGTTGTTGCTGAGGTAAAGCCAGACTTTGTTACCAGACTTTGTTTCATAATTTCTTGCCCTTTTAAACGAAAATCATTCCTTTATCTATCTCTTCAAGCATTCTAAACATATTTATGTGAATATCTTATTCAGACTCCTCCATGGAATAAACTCATGTTCAACTTGTTACTTTTGTACCTGTATTACTGAACTTTTAATTTTTTTACTTCTAATGGAAATTTGGTTTGTAGGCTCCCTTTGGGTGGGTGGAGATCTGCCTCCTCCCACCTCTCCCCTTCTATCTCATTGTTTGTTATATATCCAGTAAAGAGGGCGTGTATCAAAGCTTCACTACACTAGAATTTATAAGATACATTTATAGCAATAGAAATATTTTTAACAAGTTATAAGATCTCTGCAAAATTTTTATGCCAAGAAGAAATATTTTATTACAAAAGAAAAATGTTTTAAAACAACCACTATAGTTGGCTAGAATCTCCAGTCCCAGAAAATACAAATTCTCCTGCAAGAACTCCTTCTAAGAATGCTATAGTTTGTATTTTAGGCATATTCCAACTACTAAGAGAAGCTGAAAGTTTCTCCCACCTGGACTCACTACCTCCTGAGGAGGGAGTATGCCGACATTGTACTGATGTGGTTCAACACAAAACAAGGTCCATAGGAGAAGTTGGAGATTCCTATGAGGCCAATCTCATGCCCTTTCTCATCCATGAGCAGAGCATTTCTCACTTTCAAGTTTGTCTTTAGGACGCATTCACATCTTAGCAAGGGGCTCACGGCTGACAAGCACAACCACCATGGGAAAGTTATTCAACCTCTTGGAGCCTCAGTTTATCCACTTGGAAATGGGGATATCAATAATTTCTACTTTATAGCATATCTGTGAAGATTAAGAAGGATGATGTACATAAAGCACAGTGCCTGGCACATAGTAAATACTTAATAAATGTTAGCTATTATCTTTCATTGTCATTATCGTTATCATCATTATTAATCAGGGCTTCTGCCACCTGTCTGTGATGAGTGAAAGGCTCCAGGCACTGGAAAGAAAACCAGCAGGAGCAGGAGAGAACTCAGCTGAAGAGGGAGTAGGGCTGTAGGTGACCTTGAGTAGGAGTCAGGCACCTGGGGACAAGAAGGAAGGGGAATGCAGGGACTGGATGAGGAAACAAGGGCAGAGTATCAGAAGCTCGGTTTTCAGAGCTGGGGCACAAAGTCTAAGTTAGACTCAAAGCTAGACCAGCAGTAACAGGGACCAGCTGCTGAGCCTCAGACTCTGGGGTGGAGCTCCTTAATGGGCCAGCTTAGAGATCGGGACAGGACTGGGCTTGCAGGGGACAGGGAGCAGCTAGAGAAGACAATAGAGGGGAGAGATCAAAGCAGATGGACCTCGGGGGAACCTGAGAGACAGGCACACTGTCTGGGCTGTTGCTCCCTCTCCTGCACAAGGCGCTCATCGTGCAACTGGACTCAATTATCCACGAGTGATAGAACAATGGATGTTCAGTATTTTTTTTCCCTGGGGACACGTGGCACAGGATTTCAGATCAAGTTTTACACTAATGAAGCAACTACGAAAATGTGGTTGTACCAGACTTCTGTTCCCCCCAAAATGTTATGTCTTCCAGACATGATACATTCGTGAGTGGACATCAGAAATTCATTTTAAAGTGTGTATTTACTTGATTCCATGCCCACAGGAAAACTTGCGATTTGCTTTAAAAAGTTTTGAAGAGTTCCAAGGACATAAGCATTTCTCTTAGAAGGCCCTGTGTCCCTAATAGACGGGGTTTGTAAACAGCCCCGGGCAAATGCCTGGTGCTGGTGAATCCTGAGGCTTTCCTTACGAAGTGTCAGCCTGCTTGTGTCAAGTCCCCAAGACAGACTTCAACATAATTATCTCTGGCATGATGCTATTTCATTCCAATACCATATATAGCTTTGGGTTTAGGCTTAGAAGCAAGCACGCAATGGTTTGAGGCCCAAGAAGAGCGTGTGATTACAAAAACCACTCCCTTACACCTTTTAACGTTTTTACAATTCCCCAGAACAAATATATAGTGGTTTTCTGGCTGTTTAGCAAGAAACCTGGTGCCCCCTAAGCTATCCTGGCACAGCCTCTGAAAATGTTTAAGATGAGCTGAAGTCAAGGAAAAACTGATCTGGGTAATTAAAAGACACATAAACAAAAGATCACTTACCAAAATGACTTGAAACCCTTTAGCAAAACCATTGTAAATCGTGCTTTGGGGAGAACAAAACAACAAAACATTATAGCAAGTAAATGCTCTATTGCATTAAAAGTAATCTCACAGCTGTGGACTTTCCCAATTCTACTTCTATAATTTCTTGTAATCTTTGCTATTTTTAGCTTGACATAAGCTCTGAGAAGCCAGTCCTCAAAACAATGATCCTGTAGGGACAATGACATAATGCAACCAGTTAAAATAGCACCCAATACAAAATCCAGTGAGAACACCCTCTTTGCTGTATGCCGTGTACATACATACATGCACGCACGCACACATACACACAATCACGTAATCTCCCCTCCATTTTCCACTGAGCTGAGTATATTGGTTTGGCTAACAGGGACAAGCTCTTGAGCAGGAAGGGAGGATGTGGTCTTTGTGGGACAAAGGAAGAAGCAAGAGACATGACAAGCAAGAGAGAACAGCAAGGGGGTCTGGCCAGGAGCTGGAGGCCATACTCAATATCGGAAAACGGAGAGACACACAAAAGCCTGTTGCCCCCACCCACAGTCAGGACCCCTCACACTTCATGGACCTTGTAAAAATCAACCTTTAGATCCAGCATTGCCCAGGGTCACCATTGGCTTTCAATCCACCATTGGGTGGACTAAAGCCAACACAAAATTTGGAAGTGTGAGGCCAAAGTGGATCTCACTGATGACTAATATGGAGAGAAGCCTTCCCAAATGATTAACATCCTCAGTGAGAAGTCCGACAGCAAAATCGCCAGGAACAGAAATACTGAACTGGGTTTGGGAGGCTTGCAAGGGGGTGGTAAAACCAGCCTTCATGAGACTCATCGAGTCCCATAGACTGTGCTGTGCTGGCCCCTTTACCTGTCTGTATTATTAATGGCTACGTTGTTCTATAGTTGTGTTATTTAACTCTGAAAGGGGGGGCCAGATCCCTGTATTCCATTAGAAAAGGACAAAAAAACATACAGCTTCAAGAGGAAGCTAACCCCAAGCCCTGCTCAGGAAATGCCAACCCTAATAACATGTTGGCACAGTCAAATCATGTGCCCAGATTCCCTGTATATAAGTTATAAGTATTCTCCATCTGCCTTTTGGTGGGGTCAGAAGTAAATATAGGAAGTCAGAGCATGCCCAAGGTCAAGGAATTTCTAGTACCATCAAATTAAAGAACCAGACTTCATAGATAAAATTATTTAATGTAACAATTCCTTACATTTGCATTATGCAATTCTATTCATTCAATAAATATTTATTAAGTGGGATACAAAAGAAAGCAAGCTATTCTCCTGCCCCTCCCAGAACCATCGGCTTGATGTGAAATGTTACACACAGAAGAGAAAGCAGAAAACTACAATACTGTGCAAAAGAGGAAGGAGAGGCTGGTGGGAAAAAACACTGGCGAGTACCCAACCCAGACTTCCCAAGGGGCTCCCCGTGAACTTCCAAATACCTTTTTAGCAGCAGGTGTCATTGTCAATTTTACAGATGAGGAAACCAAGAACTAGAGAGGCTAAGTGCCTTGCCCAAGTCAAACACATTATTCAAAAAGGGAGTCTTGATCACATTACACCATACAGCATCTAGGCATGAAATTTTTTATCCCTAAAGCAATAATTTATTGAACAGGACACAGAAGACTGGAAAGAGCTGATGTAGTTTTCAAAGGTCCCTAACTTAATCTCAGGGACTAGTTTAAAACTGAAAGAATTTGGTTCAATAATTTTAAGTCTCTATTTTAGTCTTACCTTTTAACCCCACAAAATTATGAGCCTGGTTCAAATTCCCTTTGAAGAAACTGCTGGGGACTTGGCCTCCTTATCTGAGGATTTTTTCTATTAATACAAACTAGAGTTGACCCTTAACATTCACAAAAGTTAACATCATGAGACATTTTGAATACTCATATTTGCAAATGCCTCTGCAGCAAATAATTTTCTCTATAAAATATAATCTATTATTCACTCTTTCATTTAAGAAACATTTTATTGAGAGCCTGTTACATAAGCCAGGCAGTAAAATATAATCAGACAATTTAAGCAAGCACTTTACAGCAGAAAACAAGACAGCGAGGCTGAGATTAGATACCTAGTGGTCAATTAGGCTCATTCACCAGTAAGGTGACTCATTTGCAATGTATCAGCATCACTTCACATGCATTCAAATCCCTGCTTCAGCAAAATTATAAATACTACATGTCACAGATTTTAGGTCATTGGTATGTAATTGAAACCACAATGTTAAATCTATAAGTGCCATGGGTCCTACACCCACTCCTGGAGACTTGGATTCTAGTGCTGTTTGGCTGTGTGGCACTGGGTCAATCACCTGACCTCTCTGTGCCTTAGTTTACTCATTGGAAAGACTAGAGTTGAAGGAGATACTCTCTAAGATCTCTTCTGGCTCTAAATATTGATTCTATATTGTCTAATTGCAGCTTTGGAGTTGTGAATTTTAATTTTAAGGGCCCTTATTTGTTAGAAGCAATGTGCACATTATCACCTCAATTCATTTTCATAAACCATATATTTTTATTCTCTTCAGGAAATAATCTCTTGAACTTTGTCTCCATTATGCAATTATAAAATCTAGAACGCAAGTGCTTATGATTGTGTATAATAGAGAAGCAACAGCTGCAGCAGCCATTACCAATCAAGCCAATAAACACCACTGCTTCTATGAAACCAAGTAGCCAAAACATATATTTTTATAATCAAACCATACTAGGGCTTCATGGAGTGCAAGTTACTCAGTACTTCAGTCTATAGAAACTCAAAAACTATTTTAAAATAGCCTGGCCTTTTGACCATGGTATAATCATATTTCTCTCTCACTGCTTTATAATTGCTTTTAAGTGTGTGAGTGAAATCTAATTCTATATCATCATTTTCCAAAGTAGTCCCATGATTACTGTTGCAGGTTTGCTACTCACTGCTCTGTGGTGCCTTTCTCAAGCTTGCATAATGGTGGTGATAAAACTGCTGCTAATGATTAATATTCATTGGCTGCCCACAATATGTCTGCAAAACCATATGTGCAATGCAAGCCTTCCAGCATCATTGGAGACAATATGTTTCACATAGCAGGACAGCCAACTACAAATGCTGCAATCACATTCAAAGGTTACTTGAAAGCATCCGTGACAAACTGAGCCTTCTGCGAACTGAGTGCAGCTCACAGACGTGGGCCTTACGTTTTTTTTTTTTTTGTTTGGTTGGTTTTTTTTTTTTGTTTTTTTTTTTTTACTTAGTTGCCAACATTTACAAACTGGGATGTGCAACATTTTAAAAATCTGGATTTCTTGCTGTATTTTAATCAGAAAATCTGGCAATAATAATACTCATGTTTTTACATGCCAACAATTGACCTGACTTTGCTAGCCCCTCAGATGGGCTTCCCCAGTTCCTTATTTCAAATCTGACTATTTTAGATCCCTCATATAAGTGAAATCATGCAGTGTTTGTCCTTCTGTGGCTGGCTTATTTCACTCAGCATAATGTCCTCAAGCTCATCCACGTTGTCCACTATTGCAGAATTTTCTTCTTTTTTAAGGCTGCATAGTATTCGTTGTATGCATACACCATCTTTTCTTTAGCCCTTTATCTGTTGACGGACATATCTTTGCTGTTGTGAATAACGTTGCAGTGAACATAGGTGTCCTAATATCTCTTTGAAATGCTGATTTCAATTCTTTTGGGAAAATACCCAGAAGTGGGATTGCTGGATCCTATGGGAGTTCTATTTTTAATTTTTTTAGGAAACTTCATACTGTGCTCCATAGCAGCTACACCATTTTACATTCCCATCAACAGCGTAAAACTATTTTTAAGTAATCTTTTAGGAAGAAATATGAACATCATGGCCTGAGTTAATTCAGAGGAGCACTTCCTTCACATGTAGTTTATAGCCTAGCCTGGCACGGAGTAGGCATGCAGAAATGTCTGGCGGAACAAACTGAACTGAATACAATATATGAGAGGGAAATTGGATGCCAATGGTTAGCATTTTGTGGCCTTCGGAAACAAAGTTGGAAATAGCCAATTTCTAATTAGACTGTAACCGCGGGTATGGACTCCTTTGCCCTGCTGGTATCGGGTGGCAGTGTCTTGTTGTCCTCCCCGCCCCCCATCTGACATGCTGTGCACCAGAGGGCCCGGGTACAACACCTAGGACAGAGAACTCCCATTAATCTAGTGGTTTCCCCCAAACATCCAAAGTTCTTCAATCAACAGTAGTTTCAGAACCATATTGGTAGCAGCAGTAGCCCAGGGGGTTGGGATTGTATTTATCATCTGCTCCCTATAGCAAGTAGCACCTGCCATGTCACGGAAAACCAAGGGAAGTGTTCCAAGCACTGTCCCCTTAGCTACTGATGGGACCCACTTGATCCTCAAGTTCTATAGACTTGTCGCTTTCACGAGCTCCCCCAGCCTAGTGCAAGCAAGCACGAGTGTGTTTGCACACACACATTCACACCCACTGAAGTATGCACTTGTGAGAGTGAAACGATGGCATAGAAACAGGCCATATAGATGCTCTGCTCCTATCTTCCCAGCCATGAAGTTTCAAGAAAGAGGGTAGTATGTTTATTACATACTGTGTAAGCCAGAAATGTAAGTCTAGGTAAAATCTCCATATTTGCGAGCAAAAATTGAATAAAGACACAACATCTCTCTGGGGCTCTATTTCCTCATCTGTAAAAAGATGGGACCAGTGGTTTTCAAACATTTTAGTGGGCAAAAATGGCAGAACGTTTATTCCCTAAAGAAATCCTACTCAGAACCACAATATATGAAACAGATGTGATCGGTTCTTGTTGCAAGAAGCTGAGCCTTCCTTCCTGTTCCCTTCTCCAACACCCGTACCATGGGAAACTCTGAAACCCACTGCACTAAATAAGCTCAAAGGCTCCTTTTGGCCCTAGCCTTCTAGGACTCTACAAGCTAAACTTGTTTGTACATACTTGTAGCTCATGCAATATAGGATATGATACGACTAAACAGTAATATCTTTTAGCCGCTGCAGTCAGGTGTTAGCGGGAGGCTTCTTATGACTTTTCATAGAAAGTGTTAGAGCTTTGAGGCTTTTGTCCAATGGCGGACATATTTCAGCTCACTTATCCTACTGCCAAAAACAGGGCATCACGAGCCTTCCTACCACCAGTGCAGGGGACGACGGAGAACTGAAAGAGCAGGATCCGCGGCTGGGCAGAACACAAGGAGATAGACTAGAGAGCAGAGCCCAAAATGGGCCACACAAGGAGACAACATGTCACATAGAATATTACTTTATCAAGACATTTCTGTCTTTATCTCTGCCACTCACACATTCGCCTATTTTCTATGAAAACTAAGACAATGTAAGGGGCGTCCATACATATGCTCAATGTTCGATAAATAGTATTCCAATCTGAATCTCCCACCTTTGAAGTCAGGGTAGAAGTGGCATGCTTTCATTGTCATAGGAAAACCTAAAAATGTTGCCATCTGTTTGCTCGAACGTGTAGAGAATCAAAGGTCAGCTGAACATACCACATGAACATGAAGACTCCAATAATTTTTTCTGCCAATGGAAAAACTGCTCTTGGAAAACCACTGAATACTCCCTTCTTCTGACAATAGCTTCGACGTGAAAAAAAGGGATAGCTGAATGTATTCTTTTTGAGAACACACTTGAGTAGAGATTTTTAAATACAAAACCATCTTCAAGTCAAAAATGAATTCTGCATAAAATATTCATTCCACATTCTGAAATGTATTATAAATGCAAAGCAGAATATTTTTAAGTAATTATATTCCAGATATTCCTTTCTATACTCAGATACCATTTTCTGAGATCCCCTGTAATCAGCTGAAAACTAAAATATGAATTTCTAAAGATAAAAATGTTGGAGTGTAATTTTCACTATCATTCAAAACGTGCTTTGAGCCCTAAAAATGAAGAGAAATGTAAATTGTACTGTATATTGCAGTGGACTAATAATCAAAATAATTTAACTGCAAATATTGTAATTAAAGTAACAGCAGATTCTCCCATCTAGAAATTGCACTGTTGTCTTTACATTGCTGCTCTGCTTATTTGCTTAATAAGATTTCCTAATCATTCACTTTGAAAAATGCTGTACTTTAAAAGAATAACAAATAGAAGAGATCATTAATGATTAAAAGAAAACAGGGAAATTTTGAAGATGCTCTCTGACTTTGAAGTATAACTGCAGAGACCCAAAAAGCAATAACATTAGTTTTATGAAGACTCCCAGGCAGTTATTTTCTACTCTCCTTTCTCCTAATTTAATCCAATCACTTCTTTTACGTCTTCTCAAACTTATTTGTTATAACTTTCAAAAAGTTGCCCTGAAATAGGTTCCAGTGCTGTGATTTTCAAGGTTATGGATTTGTGGGACACCCCTAGGTACATGGCGTAGAGTTTGGAGGTTGTCGTCACAATCAACAGACCGGAGGCACCACGCCAGGTCCCCACCCTGCTGCCTGCTGGCTCTGCCCTTCCAGCCTCATTGGCCAGGACGAGCATTAATCGTCCCTGCTAATGGTATTTGCTATTAAAGAAAGCTTTCAAATTCACAAAAATAATACCATGAAACATATTATCCAGAAACAACTGTTCCATGCTCCCCACGTTGCCTGGATGCAAAGCAGCACATGTGTCCTGCATAAATGACGACCAGTCTAGAGCAATTCCAGAGAACAGGTGGGTTAATGGCACTTGGTTGAACTTAATGCTGTGAATTAATTCCTTCCAGCTGGTCACTTATCCTCAGGAAATGTCCTGATTCTCAGTCACTATTTTCTAAATCTTGGAACAGATTATCTCTCTTAAAATCTTTGAGCTGTCAATGCACGGATGTCTTTATATGGTCTTTGGAGAGACGTTGCCAGATTTTTCCAGATGTAGGAAAAAAATCTATTTTTTCCTCCAATCTTGCTGGCACCAACCAAGATTCACAGCAAATCTCATCAGTTATATTTGATAACTCCAAAAGAATACATGTCCAGTCTAATAGTTATTTGTTTCTGGAGATTTTTTTGCCAAGGTGATTGATCACATGGATATTATTCCCAACAATATGCATAGCTTTCCTTATGCAGGACCCATGTGATGAGATTTTCCTTCTCACAGGATAATGTTAGAGAAGCTCATGAATCCTTACCACTTCTAATCACTGACTTACAAGAATCTATTTTGGGGGAAATTCATGAGCCTAAAAAAAAAATTAAGGAAAATTTAATAAAGAGCAAGTTAAGACTTTTCCAAGATGCCTGAAAACAAATCAAACTTCATGTCACAAAATTTGACAGTTGCTACTCTGTAATTTTTTGAATATTTACTATAAACAACATTAAGAATAGACTTCTCTTCTCTTTCCTCTAAAGGCATATTGTGTTTTTGATAAATGTCATTAGCACCAATCAGCTGGTTCTGTTACTAATGCACTTTAGGTGTTGTGATGTTAGAGTTTGAGAATATGGAGAAGATGGATTTCTAGGAAGCCAAAAATATCTTAGAAGAATATGATAATATCATCCCTGGAGTCTACTCCATTAAGAAACCCCATTGAAGTGCCTCCTCACTACCACTTCCTAGTCAAGCCTCACTGACAAATTCTTATTAGACCTGTCTTTTCTGAGATAATTCTGTCTTGCTCAGATCTAGAAAATAAACAGTGGCCTTGTTTTATATAAATCCTTAATTTTTATTGCTATGCACATTAATATGTATTTGCTATTTGCCTCATTTGCTAAACGTTTCATCATCATGATGCCCACATGTGCCCCACAGGGACGCAGCAGACAGTCTCCCTAACTCTCTCCTAAATCCACACAGAGGAGGAAGAACTTTCCCTAAGAAGCCAGGCGGCTTACAGGATTAGCAGGAAAAAGATTTTTCTTCGAAAGGGTCCTCAGAAGAATCCAAACCTGAAGCCCAGCAGCAAGCTTGTCCTCATCAAATGGTGCCTTGATTGGAATTCCCAAGCACAGTTGTCTAGCCCTTTTGCACGATAGGACTGCCTGCAAGGAGAGGAAGGCCAGGGAAAAGCTGTCAGTGAATGGTAAGGAATCTTCCTTGAGCCCCAGAATAAACCTCATGCTGATTAGCTACTTTGGTCTTGGGCCAGCTGACTCTGCCACAGAACATGCTGGGGCTGACTGTCGCGTGCTGTCGCCTGCAAGAGAGGAGACTGTTCTGTTCGCCTAGTGCTTTTTTGGAGACACTGTAGCCAAGAGGTAAAGTGTCAGAATACCTTCCCAAAATAGATGGTGCCCCTGCCAAGGATAAATAGGAACAAACCAAGGCTGCAGTGCTTGGGCTCTAGACAGTTGTTGGAAGCATCTGCTCACATCTTAAAGAGGGATGAATATCAATCCTGATGTGTGAGTGTTCTGGTGAGCCATCCTCTGACAGGAGCACACAAGGTAATTATAGTTATCAGAGATTATTTTATATTAGCACAGCAGCAAACCTGTTAGCCTGGTATTTAGCTCTTCCAGTTACAGAGAATGTAGTCCCCGAATGTATCACGCTTGTGCGAGCGCACGAAGCTTGCCAAAAACAATTTAAAGAAAAAAGTCAGTGTGTAAAGCTGGCTGATTTTTGATATCTGGGTCTAAAGCTTCAACAAAGCCTCTGCTAATAAGAAAAGATTATGTTCAAAGTTGCAATTTGAAAACGTGAAGAGGAGACAATGTCCTACCATTTGAAAGACTCAGCGGAAACCTTTTCACCCCAGTATGGCACAAAAATAATCAGAGCCTAAAATATGAATAGCATGCTGAACTCTGAATGCATAGCAAAGGCTGCCCTCGTGATTGAAAAATAAGGATAAAAACTACGTATTAGAATGCTAAAACACCCAGAGTCAAGCCGCTGCCTCTGACAGTGACCCAAAGGGACAATTTGTGGAAGTCAAGGTTTGTTTTCATGAAAAAATAACGGTGGTGGGATGGGCACCTAGGAGTCAGCTAGTGCAGCATCCTGTCTTCCACCTTCACCCCAGCCTTACTTTGAGGAAACTGAGGCACAAAGAGCCAAGAGATTTGCCACTGTCACACAGCTAGCTGGAGACAAAGCAAGAGCCAGAACCCAGGTCCGCTGACTCCTGGCTTACTGCTCTGATCACCCCCCAGACAGCAGAGATGCCACCAATACTGTCCTAGCTTTTACGGAGATCTTCTTACAAATAAAACTGTTCTGTAAAATATGACACAAACCCAGTTTCAATCGTTTTGCAACAATGAATCCATTAACAGTTTTAACGTGTATAATATAGATAACTAGTTATTGCATACGGTTAGCCTGAAGAGAAAAGAAAACGGAACACTGATGCCAAAATATTTTTTCACACGAAAATCCAAGATTAAGGTGAAGCTAAAAGCCACCCATTGAATATTATAAGATCCTACCATTTTTCCAGCTTTATGTTTGAGAAGATAAAAGGAATTTCAAAAAGTGTGACCACGTGGCAGGTGTTGAAATCACGGTAGTAGAGACCTGAAAATTTAGGGGTGGTGGATCGGGAATGAGGCCCAGTTTTCCTTCCAAAACCAATGCAGCTCAGCCCCAAATCACAGGGAATGCAGCCATATCCCACTAACACCAACCCAAATCAACCCAGAGGGTGAAAGGAACAGTGCCAGGTCATCCCCCCACTGTAACCCGATTCGAGCCACAGAAGAGCCCAAGCGGAACAGGTCAAAACCTCTAAAAGTAGCAGATTTGGCAGAAATGAGGCAAGCTCAGATTGTAACCAAAATTGAAAAGCAAATCGACAACATGGAATTGCAAACCTGGAATTCACTGCCATCTGATGCCAGCATTGCTGTGATACAGAGAAGTACAACACGGACTGGGGCTATTGTGGTGCCATCCTGGATTCAGCATGAACATGAACATGAAAAGGCTGCTCTAAGCGGAATTGTGAAGTTTGCTCTGGTTCTCACCCACCTTCCATTCTAAGGGGCCTCTTTCCTTCTCAGGGAAATCAAAATTCCTGGGCGTCTCCACCTTTATCTCCAGCCTGGTTTTCCCGAGTCCTTGTGAAGGACTCTAAAAATTATAATCTCTGCAAGATAGCACAGGGTTAAATATTCTGCAGATCTCAAAGGGAGGCAAATGTTATTAGGAGCCCACTAAGGCCCTGGTGACCGTTGCTTTCTGCCCAGTGCCATTTCCTTTGTTAGACAGTTCTGTTCAGTTCTGCAGTCTACCATGGTGCATGAGATACGCAGTTTAAAGGGCTTTGGGGGAGAAAGGGGCATGAAAAAGTATTGAATGAAGAATAAGGAGGCTGGAGCCCCCATTTGTCACAGTAAGCTTTGTGACCTTGGGCTAGTCCCTAATGTACATGATTTTTATGATTATTCATTGGGTGTATACCTATGGTAAGTGCTTTTCTGTATGTAAAAAAAATGAGTTCAATGAGAATAAAAATACCACTCGGGGGAAAAAAATAAAATAAAATAAAAAATATATCCTGATTTCAGAAGTCTGAGACAGAGGTGCAGCTAAAGGAGTTTCTGGAGAAATTAGTGGATGGTGACTTTTCTTTTTTTTTTTTTTTTTGAGCTAGGGTCTCACTCTGTCGCCCAGGCTGCTGGAGTATAGTAGCATGATCATAACTCCCTGCATCCTTGATCTCCTGGGCTGCAGGGCTCCTCCGGGGTGGTGTATTCTTTAAAAACATAAGTGATAAAGCAAAACAACTTCAAAAATCCCATTTTATAGCTTGTTTTCAAGAGCTGCTTGAATGTGGGAGACATGGAATCAGGATGGATACTTAAGAATTACATAAAGAGAAGATGACAGATTTGAGGGGGAAAAGTTAACAAGTTCTTACTTCATTAGAACAGAAACTGTCAGTTCAATTAGTATTTATTTCATTTCCGCAGGAGGTAGGACATTGTTCTATGCAATCAACATACTGAAGAAGAGGTTTTTATTTCATACATTAAGTAAATTGAAGCTAATTAGCGATTGTATTCACTTCCTTCCAAAACTGTACCATACTATGGCACATAATATATTACAAAATATGTCATATTCCACAATTGGAAAGTCCCTTATCAGCTCCAAGAATTATGTTGCCACCCAACCTCAATGCTTTTACTTACAGGAAAAATCACTTTCAAAATCATAATCAAATCTTTTTCTCTGTGTATAATCATTTTACTTCATTTTGCACAATGAAAATTTGAACCATGACTAGGATGAGAGTGGTCTTTCTCATTCTGTAGTTTTTTAGTAGGTTATTTTAAAGATATGTAATCCACATACGAGAAAGGAAATAGACAATGTTGAAAGTTTGCCTGGTCAATGTGAAATGTTGGCAAAATTCCACTCTCGGCTCTGCAGGATTCTAAAAAGATGAGCTCATGTATTTAGTGTAGGATTTAACCTGCGCTTCTGTCCCCTAAGGGATTCTTCCATTCATGGAGTTCCTTCTGAAATCAGGACAACAGATGAGTTTGGGCAACAATCCCTAAGAATGTATGCGGGTGAAAGTGGGTGGTATTGAATAATCAGCTTGTTAGGTATTCTCAGGATTGTACTAAAGCTAGTTAAGTCTGGCTTGATGGAACGTTGGGTTAAAACAGGTCAGATTAGACAACTTCACATAGTTGCCTTGTGCTTTAAAAATAATGTCAGTCTCCATGCTGGATGCTCGGGAAGCAGAGGAGGAACAAGTAGATTTGCCACTCTGTACGTGACTCCAATCAACACACAGGAACTGGGTAGCGACGTGGAACAAAAACAAAGAAAGAAGGAATACAGACATGTGTGTTTTCTTGGACTCTAGATGAGATGCTTAAAAATCAGAGAAGAGAACCCATGGAGGACAGAAACTATAGAAAGAAACGCATCTCAAGAAACTCTAAAAATTATAATCTCTGCTAAAAATAAAACAACTGAGTGATCTTGAATTGAGGTACAGGAAGCACTGAATTAAAGACAGTGACTGCACAGGCTGCTGTCCGATGAGCTCCAGGTTTAGAAGAACTTGAACCCGAGCAGTCTGGCTGACTCCACAGCCTGGCCCGTGCCCGCCCTGCCAGAAGGCCTGCTCGTGTCCCACACCCTCACTACACAGCTAAGGACTTTTACTAATTGAGCGGGGCAAGGTGTTAACCACTTCTGCACATCATTTCATCCTCACCGTAGTCTAAAGGTAAGACAGCTAAGGTTCAGAAAGATTAAGTAAATTGCCTTAAATCACACATTTAATGAGCAGCAGAGCTGGGATTCCTCTAAGTGGGTTTATATTGTATTTTAAACAACCAATGAGGAAGGTATGATGGGGAAATGGCATAATGTTCACAGAGGGCAACAATAATGATGAGAATTAAGACTTACAGTGCATTTACTCTATGTATTTCATCTCTACATATCTAATCTGTGTCTATTTCTCTACATATGTTATCTCACTTAATCCTCCCAACAACTCTATGCAGTAGGAACTCTTATTACCCCATTTACACAGGGGGAAACAGATTAAATAATTTACACAGGGTTACACAGGCAGGATTTTGAGCCCGTGCTTTTAAGAAGTAGGTTATAAAGCCTTGTAGAAAAAAGCAGTACTGGCCAATTCCTCTTTACCTTCCATTAGTCATTCAGCAAATATTTGTTAACCACCTGCTAGGGGCCCCGCACTTTTCTAAGCACTAGAGACACAGCAGTGAGCAAAACAAACAAGACAGACAAGTAAGAAGTCTTGCTGTCATGGAGCTTAAATTTTTGTGTGAGTGTCAGATACAAAGCAAGATAATATAAAATAGATAGTATGTTATTAATAGATAGTGATAAGTAACACTAAGGAGAAAAATAAAGCAGAGAAGCAAACAGAAAGTGTGTATAGATGAATGCAATTTTAGACAGAGTGTGTGCAAAAGGTTTCACCAAGGCTTTTGAATGAAGACCTGAAGGAAATGAAGGCATGAGCTGTGTGGGTATCTGGACAAAGAACATTTGGGGCATGGGAACATCAAGTACAAAGGCCCTGAGGCAGTAGCCTGTCTGGTGAAATCCAGAAAGCAGTGTGACTGACACGGAGGAGAGAGGAAAGTGGTACAATGGAGGCCACAGTGTAACTTTGGATAGAAGGAACAGGGAGTGAGATCATATAAGGCTTTGCAGATCATGAATAGGGCATTGGCTTTTATCTGAGTCATCTGGGAAACCACTGCAGGGTTGTGAGTAGGGGAATGACATGATACAGCTTATGCTTTAGGAGGATTACTCTGGCTGCAGTGTGTAAAATAGACTAAAACCGAGTGAGGGTAAAAGCAAGAAGACCAGTTAGGAGGCTATTACAAATATCTCCTGAGCGATGATACTGGTCCATCTAAGGTGGTTGCAGTGGAGGAGGTGAGGAGTGATCAGCTTCTGGATATATCTTAAAGGCAGAGCCAACAGGATTGGTTGATGGTGTGAGACAGAAGATAAATCAGTAACTCCAAGGTGTGGGGGCTAATCAACTAGAAGAATGGGATTGGCATTACAGAGACAGGGAAGACCCCGGGGTAGTGGGTTTGTTGGGGGAGAGATGTATATTGGGTACTCAGTTTGATCTTGCTCAATTTGTGATCCTATTTGATATCCAAGTAGAGAGCTAAACAGGCAATTGGAGTATGAAATACGAGTGTGAAGTTCTGGGGAGTGTCTGGGCTGAAGATACAAATTTGAGAATCATCACGTGAAAATGTCACTTGAAACAATGAGACTGAATAAAATCACATAGTCAGACAGAAAGAGAAGAGGACGAGGAACTGGCCCCTGGGCATGCCAACATTTAGAGGTTAGAGATAGAGGAGGAGCCAGTAGAGGAGAAATCACCATGCAAAAAAGGTTAAAGGCAACTAGAAGAGTATGGTGTCCTAGAAGCTGAGTGAAAAATATTCCAAGGAAGAGAGACCAACCTACTATGTTAAATACCTCTAATAGGCCAAGGAGAGAAAGACTGATCATTTGATCACTGGATTTAGGAATGTGAGTGTCACTGGTGACCTTGACAAGAAGAGTGAAGTGGAGAGGTGAAAGACTGACCACAGCCATGGAGACCCCAAGAACAGACAACACTTTCGAGGAGTCTTCCTATGAAAGAATATAGAAAAATAGAGCAGTGACCAAAGAGGGAAATGGGGCCTATGGAGGACTGTGTTTAAGATGAAGGAAATAATGCCTATGTTCTAATGGGGATGATCCAAGGGAAAGGCATTATTTGATGATAAAGAAGAGAAGAGGGAGAATTCCTGCAGCAATGTCCTCGAGTTGGCGAGAGCAGTGAGATCCAGGGCCCAAGTGGAGAGAGTGCAAACAAACAGAAGGCACAGCATAGGGACACAGACACAGCGGGCGATTAGGTGGGCTGGGAGGAAGTATGGAAGCTCCCTTGTGATGGCTTCAATTTCCTTGGTGAAGTGGAAAGCAAGGTCATCAGCCAAACTGAGTGAGGGAAGAAGGAAGAGGAAATGAAATCGTTGTCTAGGAGGAGAACTGTAGGCAATAAGGAAATATGGTATAACTGCTGTGCAGAATTATGGCTCACTTAAGGCTAGTGATCGTGCATTTAAAGTGAGAACAGGCAGCACAGTTAAGTGTTTTTTCCCTTAGCTGTGTCTGAAAGGGGTAAAAGGGGCTGAAACCTCCTCCCAGAGAGGTCACCTTTTCCTAATGCCTCCACCCCGAGGGGTTGCCTCTGGTGTTTGACTAGTGGAGACATCAGATGCAAGGTCCCGATGAGGCTGCTGCAGGAAGTGGGCTATAAAGATGGAAAAGGTGGTCTGAGAACTGAATATTTGAAATGAAGATTCTGATGAGGTTCAAGTTAAGGGTAAGAGCAAGGTCTACTGGGGTATGATGATGTGAAAGTCGTCAGAATCAAAATGGAGTCACTACTGTTAAAAAAAAAAAAAAAAAAAAAAAAAAAAAAAAAACCCTGACACATAGAGCCAGGGAAGGCCATGGAGAGAGGTTTCTCACACTTATATGCATCAAGAACTATCATAAAAGACTCTATAAAAACCACAACTTTGCACAAAGGCCATCTCAATCTTACACACACAAAAAACATACTTCTTCAAGGACATCTGCCTAGCAACTGCCTGACCAACCTCAGACTGGCATCACCCTTGTTGTTGATCTTTGTAGCCAAAGATAATTATTTCAAAACAATTATTTTATCCTATTTATTTTTTCCTTTAAAAACCTTTGTAGGCAATGGCATACACCTGTAGTCCCAGCTATTCAGGAGGCTGAGGTGGGAGGATTGCTTGAGAGCCCAGGAGTTCAGGGCCAGCTACATAGCAAGATCCTGTCTCAGAAAACAAAAACAAAAAACCACCTTTGTCTTCCTTTACCTTACCTCCCTGAATATGCACACAGTTTGTGTCCCATGTATTCCCACTGCAATGTTGTATTCTCAAATAAATATCATATTTTTTTAGAAAGTCTCTCTCTGTTTGTTATTTAGGTTGACAACTGATTATGAGAGGGAGTTACTGAGATAAAACAGAGGACAAGATAATTGGAGGAAAGGAAATCAAGAATCGGCTACATGTATACTTAAATTGCTAACAGGAAGGAAATAATGATGAGGGAATGGGAGTGAGCCACCAGCTAAAGTCTTCGAGAGATCAGGCAGAGTGATCAAGGTGTGCTAATTGCAACAAGGGAGTGAGGACCACAGAGTGTTCTAAGTCGATAACGTGAGATTTATAACTGAGTGATTTTAGGGAGAAAGGTTTAGAGGTGGAAATGAGGAGGAAAAGGATTCACACACCTCCCCTTCAGGTCCAGCAGTAGCATGAGGAAGGGAGAGAAAATGGCAATCTCTCCACAGAGCTTCAGGGGAAGCTATGTCTTGGGAAGAGAAGATTCGGTGAAGCAGTGAGGATTGGGGGATGGGGGACTATGCTGACAATTGACTTTAAATTCCAAAGGGCCAGTGAAGTCCTTTAAGAGAAATACAGAGTCACAGGGCAATTCAAGTCTGGGCATGAAGACAGATGGTTGAGCAGTCCTGGGCTTCAAATGTTGAAGGGATGAGAATGGTCCTGTGGTCCCAAGGCAGCAGAGGAGGCAGAGAAGACCTAAGTGTCGACATGAGAGTTGTCTTTACAGGAGCCTGAGGATGTCTACCCTCTTGACTTCTACTAATGGAGACCTTCTAGTAATAGAGGCCAGACAGTCAAGGGTGGTCCTACTCTTTTAACTACGTAACACAGATCTAACACACTCCCCATAGCTTTCTGTGATGATGGAAATGTTCTATACCTACACTGTCCAATATGGTAGCCACTAACCATGTGTGGATGGGCACAGATCCAACTCTAATCATTCCTCCGGGTTGTTTGACCGTTCTCTTCATTACTAACAGGAAACCTACTCTTTATTTGTCCTCCAAAGAAAATGTTCTTCAGATTTAAAAGCACAAAATGAGCCACACAAAGTAAACTAAAAACCCAAGGCAGCAAACACCTATTCCCTTTGAATAAATTGAGGTCTACAGTTCAGAAAATTATTAGAGATGACAATTACAAATGGGCACACATTATTATAAAGCTTAAGCTTAACTAAGTTCTAGAACAGATTATTACAGAGCCGATTTCTGCCACCTAGAATGCTCTCCAGAAGCCAGCATTGGTGCACTGAGACAATGTCCTGGGAACCTCTCTAGGGACCATTTTATAATCACTCAGTAAATGTTCTCTGCTGATGTTGAGAGTATAGTTTCTCCACAAGCACAAACACTTATCCCAGAAACAGCCTGGAGTCCAGGGAGTCACAAAAGAGGAAAGGTGGCCTGTGCCAGGGGAACTGCCACCAGCTGAGCTGCATGGACATTAGGTACCTCCTGACCCAGTAACCAAAGAATCGAAGCACATAAAAAGGGATTATGAATAATGCAGTCACAAATACCAGATGGAATAACTTCCATTCCCATCACTGCATACATGGGACACCAGAGAGACAGGGGAGAAAATAAAACCAGTTATTTCAAATGCTTCATTGAAAGAGACAAAAACATCCTTTCTCCTCCTTCCCCAGCGGGTTTCATTTCTGTCCCAGCGTGACAGAAGCACTGCGTGCAGGATGCTCACCATCCTAGATACTGGATCTAAAAACTGCTTTTTAGCAAATAGGCAAAAGAGCAAGAACAGGGGTAGAATTTTGGGATCTCCTATCAATAATTCACACAGAAAAAAGCGAGAGGTTTTCTTTTCTAATCCTTTAATGAAACATATTTTTCCTCATCCCCAGGGACCAGGGCCACCTGAGCGTGGCATGAGTGTTGCGGCACCCGTCTTTCTCTCTGTGTGGTGTCTCCCTTTGCAAAGCTCTGTGACAGCTTGCTTGCCAGGGATAACACAGCATCTCCACCTCTGACCCCAGGCGGACACAGCTTAATGAGTCAGTAAGGGCTAACCTTCAGGAGCTATTAAGTCCCAGAGAACGGAGGCTGAGAAACATCTGTCTCCACTGCTTGATGGCGGTGTCACATGTGGGACACGTTTTCTTGGTTCCAGGAGTTAGCCATGCAGCTAATAAGCTGAATTCCGGTGAAAGGGAAGTCTGCGAGACTCGATAAAAAGCACCCTCTTTCTGTCACTCAGTCACAGGGTTATACCCGTAAGTGAAAAAAGGTAAGTATTCATATAGTCTGTCTGCTCTGGGAAAGGCACCGGTTAAAATTTTCAGTGGTGTTCTACAGGCAGTTTCTTTGTGAAATTTTCTCTTAGCATAATTAAATTCGTGGCTACCATTTATTGAGTTCTTACTATGGACTAGGAACCATAATAAGCACTTCTGATGCACTTTCTCCCATAATCCTCAAACTGCCAAATACATGCCAAATATTCTTGACACCATTTAAATGATGAGCCAGCTGAGATTCAGCCCAAGGTTCCAGCTGTGTCTTTACCCAAGCTAGTAAATGGGACCCCATTTGTTCTGATCCCAGAACCTCTTAGTCATTATGATACTATTGGATAAGGGATGTCCAAGGTGAAGACAACTTTCAACCACCCCAATCTCAGCAGCAACCCCTGCTTCATGCTGAATGTTTTGTCATCAACTCTAATAAAAAGTATCTTGTATTGTCTTCCATCTCTGTACACTACATACTTAACTTTAAAAAAAAACAAAACTATTGTCTGACTTTCAGGTTTGATTGTCAGCTCTTATGGAGTCCCTCTCCCCAGCACCCAACTTAATGATATTATTTGTATTTGCCACTAGGCTAATCTTGTGCTCTACAGGAAGTCATAATTGCTCTCAGTTGCTACTTTAAACAAATCTCTAGGCTCATTTCAAGATCATTGCCAATTCCCTCTTAAGAAGTCTTCAAAATAAGGAAAACTCCAGAAGACCAAAGATAGGAAAATATTGAAACTAAGATAATACAATTTCAGATCAACTTTTGAAAGACTTCATGGTAGTGGACAAGAAGGATAAATGAAGTAAGATGTTAAATAACTGATGTTTATTAAATACTTGCTGTTTGTTTGGCACCGTGATAAACCTTTTTACATAATTTATCTTAGCTCTCACTTCTTCAAATCTTGTAGTTTGATATTTCCCTAATTTATGGATGATGAAAGTGAAATTCAGAGAGGTTATATAACTGTCCCAGTGGCACCCTGCTAATAAGAGAAGAACTTCAAACTTAGTGCTACGGGCTAAATGTTTGGGCCCCTCCCAAACTTTGTAGATTGAAGCCTGAATCCCCAACATGATGGTGTTTGGAGACGGGGCCTTCAGGAGGTTATTAGGTCATGAGAGTTGAGCCATCATTATGGGATTAATGCCCATGTACAAAGAGACACAAGAGCATTCCCTCTCTCTCTGCTCTCTGCCATGTGAGAATACATTAAGAGATGGCCACCTGCAAGCCAGGAAAAGGGTCCTCACCAGGACCTGCAGGGCCTTGATCTTGGACTACCTTGCTCCAGAACTGTGAGAAATAAGTTTCTGTTGTTTAAGTCACCATTCCATGCTATTGTGTTATAGCAACCCAAACTGACTAAGACACTTGGGTAGTGGCTATGGATTCTGACTCATAGGTGGAATCAGCCGGTTGAATCCAAAGTAAAAGAGTGTTAATTAGTAGATGAACATATATTAATCTCAGAGCAAAATTTGTGGTGGGGTGCTGAAGTATGCTGACTTTGCCTTTTCTTATTTGGTCTCATGCTCATCAAAATTACAGATGCCACAAATATCTCTAACTGGCAAATTCAAAATTACATCAGAGGATAGGTGAGCTGAAGTTAAATTAAATTGTTGCAGGTAGATTCCCAAAGTCAATTACATAACTGTGGTGTGGGGAAAAAAATGGGTGAATAATGGCTCAATTAAAAATTTCCTTTAAATGCTTTAAACAGTCTTAGGGTCCACTAGTAGATATAAAGCATCAAGGATACTCTTATTCTACAGGTGGAGTGTTGAGACTAAATCTTTGTACTGCATTTTAAGGAGATTCCCAGACTGAGGTTCTTCCCAAGCAATCAAAATGTCACAGAATGTGGAAATCATGTATATGCTGAAATCAAATATATGCTGAATGATCTGAATTTGGAAGAAATGAGTCTGAAAAGGAAAAGATTCAGGAAGGTAATGTATACCATTAAATACATAAGATAGAGATTTGACTTGTTTTTTGCAAAACCACCTGGTGGAAGTTGGTTGGGTGGATTTACTGTGCTGTTTGGTAGGACAAAGTGATTAAGTCCCATGACTGGTCTAGCCCAGTGAGTGACTGAGTGAACAAATGAATAAAATGTTAGAGCAGAAGCCAAATAACCAGCTCTCAAGGTATAGTGTTCAGTGATGCCTGAATTGGGGTGAAAGGTTGGATTTTCTAGAGTACATAGTCCTCATTCAGGCAAAGTAACTGGTTACTAAGGGTCATTCTCAGAGGCTAGGGCTCCTTTCATGGATTCTAAGGACCCTCATCCTCATACTGGCATTCTTCTCTAAGGCACGTCTTCCTAAACCAGATGTGTTGGACCCTCGCAGGCCACGCACATCAGAAGAAGACCATTTCTTAGAGTTCCCTGTCCCCTACAGTGCCTAGCCTACTGCTGCATTAACCCGTAGCCAAGAGACAGGCTAGGGGTTGACCAAAGGTCATGTATTCTAAGTGTAAGGTTAGGAAGCCACAAAGAGGTGGAAGCTAGAAAGTCCCTGCAGATGTAAAGGACACACCCCAATAACAGGCTGGGTAACAATCCCCCCAGTCATCTCTCATCCTACCTGGGAGGAGGACGTGGCACTGGAGAGAAGCTATGGAGCAACAAAGTGGATGTCCCATGTCCCATGTCCCAAGCAGTGCTCCAAATACATGATGTATGTTAACTCATTTAATTCCCCCAATAACTCTGTGGGGTATTACATCCTTTTTAAAGACTAGGAAACTGAAGCCAAGGGAGAACTGACAACTTCCCCAAGATTATACAACAAGCAATGGTGGAGCCAGGATGAGAACCCAGGCGACCCAACCCCGGGCTGCTAACCAAGCTCTTTACTGTTTACTGAGATATGAATTTGTACCTTTATCCCCTCTTCTGAAGGCGAAACTTCTAAGAAGCAGCCCTAGCATTGAGTACATAATATGTGATCAATAAATGATTTTTGAATTCAATTAGTACTTTAAATCACTTGGAACTTGTTGACAATGACCCGGGTATTCAGGACTTCAGATCCAAATATACCCTCACACCCTAGTTCAATCCCTAGCATAAAATCTGCTTGTCCTCCACATTCCACTTCGTCTTTGTGGTTTTTATTTTATTGGCATGTTGTTGTTATTTAGCTTGGGACACAGTCATTTATTTGGGCTTAGGCAAAAGGAAGATAAACATTGAAACCTAAGGTTCCCACTCCCTGTAAGTGCCTTGTTTTCTGGAAAAAAAAAAGAAAAAGAAAACTTAAACTTGCGAGCTGGTAACTTAGTAAAGGAAATTAATGTCTTTTACCAAAAAGACCAGAATTTCCCTACTATCTACTCAGTGGTCCAGCCTTTCTTTGAAACCTGGCTGAACCCTCAAAATAGTGTATTTAGGGAAGTTTAGTTGAAGGTCCTAAATTAAGAAAATCTCAGTTGTGAAGGGTTCAGTGTGGAGGAGGCCTGAAAATTCTGTCAGGAAGATCTGGGATGGGAAGAACTCACCACTGCAGGCTTCCTCCATCTGGGGTCGGGCCTGCGCTTGGCACAGCACAATGACGACAGCCTCCGCAGAGCAGCCAGCGGATGTCCTGGGGGAGCAGGAGTGGACTTCACAGGAATCCACGCAGCCCTGGCCTTCGCTCTCTGTCCAGCTGGCTCTCGGTTGCAACAAGGCAAATTCCACCAGCTGAATGAATCCCAGCAGCTGTGGGAGCCTGAAGGCTCCATCCCGTGCAATGCATCAGGCAGCCAGCCAGCTCTGAGCCGACTGTCTTCTGCGTGATGAATCAGCTCTGACCCTCAAAAGGGAAGCAGGTCAACATAATGAGGTCTCTACACTGTATGTACCCCTTACCAGAGTCATCCCACTTCAACCTTCAACAAGAATGCTCGCTGTTGGTCAGGAACTGCTCGGGGCACTGAGAATTCATCGGTAGACAAACCAGACAACGCCCCTGCTCTCATTGAAGTTACATTTTGAATCTATCCTAGGAAACAATCAGAAATACACCCCCTAAAAATTGCACATAGTATTCTTATAATAGCAAAATATTGGAAATAATCTCAATAACCAACAGTGATAGACTGGTTAAATAAATTCTAGCACATCCATTTGAAGTCACACAAATAACCATTTTTTTAAAATCATGTTATACAAGAATACCAAATGGTTTAGAACATTTTTTCAATATATTAAATGAGAAAAAAGGAAAGAATACAAAGCAAAGAGTACAGTATGCCTTCAAAGTTGTGAAAGGAAAAAAAATGTACATATGCATATAAAAATAAATTGGAAAGATAGATATCAAAACACTAACCATAGTTACCTTTAGGTATTAGTAATGACTTTGTATTTATTTTTGTATGTTCTACAAAATTCTCCTTTTGCCAAATTTCAACAATAAATTCATGTCTCAGTCAACTTCCAACTAAGAAAACAGCACACCCCAGGTAGCTCAATATTAAGAATTTAATATGGGGAATAAGCTACAATGCTTTTATTAGAGAGAAGTTAACAGGAAATGGCAAGGCAGTCCAGCAATCAGCAGAATCAAGAAGCTAGTGCCAAGAAGTGGGAGGGAAAAAAGAGGTGACATTAACAGAGCCAGTAGCCAGAGCCTGTAAGTGGAATCTGTGACTCCTAGCAGAGAAGATATAGCTACTTCTAGAACATGGCTTGAAGCAAAGACAGAAGGGAAGATTTATCCTGGCTCTTCAGCACTGCACTGCACACCCCCCAGGACCCTGCAGTCCTTCACATTGGCTGAGCCTGAAGCCCACTGGCAAGGGAGCCCAGGAAGGGTAGTTTGTAGAGGAGGCCACCAGCAATATAGAGCAATCCAAGGGAACGGCGGGTATGGATTTGAGAGCAAACACACGGGTGACAGGCACATTAATTCTATAATCATGAAAAAAAAAATAGATGCTAATAGGGCATGTTTCCAAATGTCTTCTTCCTTCCTCTTATAAACTAAGAACTTAAGAGTCAATGAAGCCCTTATTATTTCCAGGCCACACAGAGGCATGTACATCATTGCAATACACATTGTCAGAATGTTGAAGGTGTTAGGGGAAAAATTCATAATCTGGGTCTCCCTTCTTGCTTTTCAGATTTGCACCCCAACCTTGCCAGGCACCTCTCAGCTGAGCACCTTCCCATATGGTGCCCACTTGGGCAAACTCCACCCTCTCTCCTCCACCCAGACTCTCGAGCAAGTCCTACCTACTCTGTGAGCCCAACCATACGGCTCCCAGTTGCTGCCAGAAAGTAGATGCTACTTTGAGAGATTTAGTGTTGAGGTTAGGGAAAAGGTGTATTTGAAACAACAAATTAGCTGACTTTAGTCATCCCACAGGGCATGTGTTTAGAGGGCTGCAAATCTGTCAATTAAATTTAAATAGTTTTTACCAAAAACTTGAAATTCACCCAAAACTGTACTTGAAACTATGAAACATACGAAGAAAACTAAAACCAGGTCTTTTCTACAGGGAGCAGATAAGAGGTTTTCCAATTAATCAAGACAAAAATTCTGAAGTCTTCCTTGTAATCTGTCAATAAACCCTTCTGGCTCAACATCCAAGATACATACTGAAGATCCTGGCACAGTGCCTCATGCCTGTAGTCCCAGCTACTCAGGAGGCTGAGGCAGGAGGATTGCTTAAGTCCAGCTGTTCGAGGTTGCTGTGAGCTATGATCACGCCACTGCACTCCAGCCTGGGTGACACAGCGAGACTCCCGTTTCTTTAAAAAAAAAAAAAAAAAAATGTTTAAAAGATACATACAGAATCTGACCACTGCTAACAATCTTCCCTAAAACAACTCTCCCAAACCCGCATCCTCCGTCACCTGGATTATTGCAATAGCCTCATACCTAGTTTCCCAGCTTCCAAATTTGTCCTCAACCTCCTGGCTCCCCATAGTCTATCCTCAACATAGCAGCCAGAGCAGTCCTTTCAAAACACAAGAAAACTTATGTCACTCCTCTGCTAAAAGTCTTCCAGTGCTCTCCTATCTCGCTCAGTATAAAAGCCAACATTTCTTTAAGACATGGTCTCGCTGTTTCCCAAATTGGAGTGCAGTGGCCCAATCATAGCTCACTATAGCTTTGAACTCTTGGGCTCAAGCCACCCTCCTGCTTCATCCTCCTGAGTCCCTGGGACTGCAGGCATGCTACCACATCCAGCTAATACTTTTTAGTGTTTTTTAGTTTTCTAGAGACAGAGTGTTGTTATGTTGCCCAGGCTGGTCTCAAACTCCTGAGTTCAAGCAATCCTCCTACCTCAGCCTCCTGAAGTACTGGGATTACAGGTGAGAGCCACCACACCTGGCCAAAGCCAACATCCTTAAAATGACCAACAAGGCTCTAAATGACCTGCCACCCTGCCCGGCCATTTACTCTCAGCCCTCATCACCCATGACTCACTCACTCAGCTCCTCAGAGATGCCAAACCCACTCCTGCCTCAGGGTCTTGGCAGCCACTATTGTCTCTGCCTAGAATGTTCTTCCTTCAAGCATAGGCAGGGCTCTCTGGCTCATGTCCTTCATGCCTTCTCAAATCCCTCTCAGGGAGACCCTTCTTCACTCCTCCTTGCCCTCTCTTTCTCCCTCCTCTGTTTTGTTTTTCTGCTTAGCCCTTACCACCTTCTAACACACTGCGGCATTTACTCAGTTGTTTCATTACCTGCGTCCTCCCACCAGGACAGGTAAACACCTCAAGACCTGGGATTTTTGTCTGTTCAGAACACGAATGTATCTCCATCACCTCCACGAGTGGCTGGCTCAGAGTAGGTACTCAACCAGTACTTGGTAACTGGATGCGTGAATTGTTGGGATGACAGCAGTGCAAGGCAGAAGATGGTGTCCAGGGCCTGGCAGGGTCGGGTGGGTGGGGAGCCTAAGTAGGGAAAGAAAACGTTCTCTTTGAGATGAATTTTCTCACACATTCTCTGGCCCTTGTTCCCTCAGTCTCCCCAAGAAAACTCACTTCATCATCATCCTTCCTTCTTCTTTATTGTAACTTCTTCCTTTCTAGTGGCTTTTGGCCTTAACACTAAAAACTTGCTCAAATGTCCCCAACTTACAAAAAAAAAAAAGAAAGGAAAAAGTTCTTTGGATCTCACACCCTTTCCAGATCTACACTGTGGTCTTGCTCCTTCTGTCACAATGAAAGTTCTAGAAAAAAACTTGTCTTTCAGTTTTTGGTATTGTTTTTTGTTTGTTTGTTTACTTACTAGCTTTACCTTAATACCTCCTACATATTCCTTAATCCTCTGCAACCTTGATTTCCACCCAGAGCAACCACTGAAATTACTGTCATCTTTTTGTGATGAAATCCAGTGAATATTTTTCAGTCCTTCACTTACTCGTCCTTTCTTATTCATTTCACATATGTCGACTCTCCTTTCTGCATGAAGCCATCCACTTACTGTTTACACATATCTGATTTCCTCCTGTCTCTCCTCACACCTCACCTCCTCCAGCTCACACTTCAAGGATGGGCGCTCTCCCCGCTTCTGTCCTTGGTCCTTATCGCTTCCCACTGCACATACTCTTCCTTGCTAATTGCATCCATCCCCATGACCTCTATCGTAATCCCCATGCTAGCAGTCCCCAAGCCTATCTCCCCTTCCCCAGACCTCGCATCAGAGGTTCACGGCTGTGTTCACTGCCTATTTGCAGAATCAAAAGCACCTCACACTCCATATATTAAAATCTCTTCACCTTTCCTCCAAACCTGTTCTTGTATCATCCATTTCTACGAAGGGCCCTTCCACCAGGTAAAACCAGATACCACAACTCATTCTCGATTCTCCCCTTTCTGTCCACCACCACCCAATCTATCCTGTCTAACTTTTCCATGTCTCAGATATCTATGTCTTTGTCTCCAGTCCCACAGCTATTCCTCTAAGCCCAGCACCAGCGTTTCCTTACTGCTCCCCCTGTATCCAGTACGGCCCCCTCTAACCTGTTATCCATCTGTGCCATGGTGATGTTTATAAAAAGCAACCCTGGCTAAGACCCTTACCTGGCTTCCCTTTGTCTACACAATACAAAAGCATGTTGGTGGAACATCGAAGCCGTCTAGGTTCGGTCCTCCCTCTCCATGCCCTTGTACTCTTACCTCCCTCTCTCCGCACTTCATTCTTTGGTACCTCACTTGGGCCCTGGGGAACCACTTGCAATTCCCCAGAGGCACAGACCATCTGTCATCGGCTGGGACTGTCCACTTTGCCTTGTCCGGTGCATGACAGTTTGAAGATCAGGGTCTGGAGTGAGACAGCCTAGAATTGCTCCACCAGCTTATTAGCTGTGTCACTTTGGGCAAATTATGTAATTACCCCATACCTTTGCTACTTTATCTGTAAAACAGAGGCTAGAAAAACAGTATAATGTCATAGGTTTATCTATAAAATACTTAGAACAGTTCCTGACATATAGCAAATACTCTATGCATAGTGGTAGTTGTTGTTATTAATATTTATACACCACATTATCTAATTTTGCCCCAGCCTTTTTTCTTTTTTTTATTTTATCTTGTTATGGGGGATACAGAATTGCAGGTTACATATGTTGCTCCTGTACCGCCTTTCCCCCCAAGTCAGAGCTCCAGGCGTGTCTGTTCCCCAGGTCGTGCGCATTGCACCCATCATGAGGTATATATCCCTCCCTTCCCCACCCCTCCTTCCCGAGTCAGCACCTTCAAGTGTTACCACTCCCCAAACGGTGCGCAATGCACTCATTGTGTAGGCATACCCCCATCCCCTCCCCCACCCCCCACCTCAGTCTGATATCCAATTGGTGTCGTTCCCAGATTTGTATTTAGGTGATGATCAGGGAAACCAATTTTCTGGTGAGTACATGTGATGCTTGTTTTTCCATTCTTGGGATACTTCACTTAATATAATGGGTTCCAACTCTCTCCAGGAGAACCATAGAGATGTCGTATCTTCATCATTCCTTATAGCTGAGTAATATTCCATGGTATACATATACCACAGTTTACTAATCCAATCATGTATTGATGGGCATTTGGGTTGCTTCCACATCTTTGCTATTGTGAATTGTGCTGCTATAAACATTCGGGTACATGTGTCTTTGTTAGAGAATGACCTTTTTTCCTTTGGGTATATGCCCAGTAATGGGATTGCTGGGTCAAATGGCAGGTCTACTTGAATCTGTTTAAGATACCTCCATAATGCTTTCCACAGGGGTTGCACTAGTTTGCAGTCCCACCACAGTGTATTAGTGTTCCTGTCTCTCCACACCCACGCCAACATGTGTTGTTTTGGGTTTTTTTGATAAAGGCCATTCTCATTGGAGTTAAGTGATATCTCATTGTGGTTTTGATTTGCATTTCTCTGATGATTAGGGATGTTGAGCATTTTTTCATATGTTTGTTAGCCATGCTTATATCTTCTTTCGAGAAGTTTCTATTCATGTCCTTTGCCCACTTTTTGATAGGGTTGCTTGATTTTTTCTTGCTGATTTTCCTGAGTTCTAAATAGATTCTTGTTATCAGTCCTTTATCTGATGTGTAGTATGCAAATATTTTTTCCCATTCTGTAGGTGGTCTGTTTATTCTCTTGACTGTTTCTTTGGCTGTGCAGAAGCTTTTTAATTTAATCATGTTCCATTCATTTATTTTTGTTGCTGCTGTGATTGCCTTGGGGGTCTTCTTCATAAATTCTTTGCCTAGGCCAATGTCTGTAAGAGTCTTTCCTACATTTTCTTCTAGAATTCTGATTGTATCACGCCTAAGGTTTAAGTCTGTTATCCACCGTGATTTGATTTTTGTGAGAGGTGAAAGCTGTGGGTCCTGTTTCAGTCTTCTACAAGTTTGCCCCAGCCTTGAGAAAGATTTTTCTGACCTCTTAGGTCTAGGTTAGAAGCTTTCAAACTAATCCATACATTCCTCTATCCTAGCACATCTCATACTCAACTATTTATGTGTCTGTCCCCCCAACCCACCCCAAAACTATGAGCCCTGTGTTGGCAGGAACTCACTCTTACTAGTCTTAGAATCCCCAACACTAGTTCAATGCTCAAAACATAGTTGGTGTAGAGTAAATGTTTGTAGAATGAACAGATGAATGAATGAATGAAATGGTCATGGTGTGTCACTAACATGTGTTCAGGTATTTGTAGTGCTCAAAACACCTTCATATATGCCTCTCATTTGTTCCTTACATCAACCCTATACAGTAGGCAAGAAAGATATGATTATTATCTCCACTTTTAAAAAAGGCACTCAAGTTGAACTATATGAAGTAACTTGCTCAAGATTACAAAGCAGTTGCATAAAGAAGCCCACCCTAGAAGCTAGATCTTCAAACTCCATGCCTCCTTCTCTACAATAAACAGAAAGTTGCTGCTGGAGGTAACGAAGTTTAGGCCTGGGATGAGTATAGCTATGAATGGCAGGCAAAAGAGGCTCGAATTCTAAACATGGTATCAGCCAGTGTACACATACCAAAGAAAATGGTCCCAGAGAAAGGAAAAGACTAAATCCTAGAAATATCTTATCCAAGTCTGGCATTGAATCAATTAGAAATTATTTTCAGCTGCTGGCATAAAAGGCCTGAATACAACGGCTTCAATAAACCAAGAATATGTCTCTTCTCTAAAAGAAGTTCAGAGTTAAGCAGCCTGTGGGGGGCTGGGAGGCTCCACAATTGCTGAGACAGTGGCACTCTCCACCTTTCTGCTCCACCTTCATACGGGCAGTGGGCAAAACTCCAAGATGGCCCCAAGATCCTGCCCCTGGTGTGCACACCCAGAATGACCCCCTCCCTCAAGTGTGGGCAGGACCATGAATGTGATGGTTCTCACTACCATGATTAGGTTACATTATAGGACAAAGGTGAGAGACTCTCCAGATGTAATTAAACTTCCAAATCAGTTGACTTTAACTTAATTTAAAAAGAGATTATCTTGGGAGGACTTTATCACCAGGTGAGCTCTTAAAAGGGATTGGGCTCATACTAAAGGAAGAGATTCCTACGTGGCTTTTGAGCCTTTCTGAGAGAGAGACTCCAGCTGGCCTTCAAGCAGACAGCAGCCACGTGCACGGGGCCATGGTTAGGATGGGAGCGGGGCCTCGAGGAGCTGTGTGGACTCCCAGCCTCCAGCCAGCAAGAAAACAGGACCTCAGTTCCATGGCTGCCAGCAACTGGATTCTGCCAGAATCTGGGTGGACTTAGAAGAGGAGAGAATCCAGCTGAGCCACATTGAGACTCCAGATCCACAGAAACTGTAAAATAATAAATCAGTGTTGTTTTGGCTGCTAAATGTGCGGAGTTGGTTACACAACAGGAAACTCACACACTGCGCACCGTGCATGGACACACTGTCGGTACTATAAACTAATAACACTAATGACACCCTACTTCTGTTCCCAAGCACGTCACGGTGCAAGCTGGCTGCTGAAATTCCAACATCTGCACACCAGGATGCCAGAAAGAAGGGAGAAAAGGCAAAAAGGGAGATCCTCACCTTCGGCCAGCTTCTCTAGTCTCACGCAGAACTGCACTTAGATCTCCTAAGCCAGACATGTGTGGCTAACCCTGCCTGCCAGGAGGGTGGGAAAAATGCTTTTTTTTAGTGCAGCACTTTGTCACATCAAGAATATAAGAGAGATTGGCCACTCTTGTGCAGAGACCAAAGCCCTAAGATGTCAGTGACTTACTCGCTCGTGTCTTGGAACCTTCTCATGACCAAGACTAGAATAGCCTAACCCCAAACTAACCCCTGTCACGAGCAGACTTGTGGGAGGCCAGAGGTATTGACCACCAGCCTGGTGTCCTGTCTTCCACCTGCTCTACTGGAATCCCTTTCAATTGCCTTTCTTTCCCTTCCTGTCCTGAGACCCCAAACACAAGTAGCAGCAGACCTTCTTACATTATTCACACCCTCCTTGGAATGGAGAGCATCACCTGACTACTTTGTAAGGGGATTTTATTTTTTATTTATTTTTTATTTTTTGCTGATGGGTGGGGGGGCAAGCCAAAGGAGAAGGATGAACAATGGGGGTTTGAAAGAGAAGAAGTCCTAATTCTATAGAAAAGGATATGATTTAGGGCTGTTGAATCTAAGAGATGGGCCGAGGAAAAAAGATAAGCATGAGAAGAGATTTTAGTAATGGCATAGAGGCAAAAGTAACCAAACTGGGCAGCCACTGGGAGATAGAGCACAAATGGATAAGAGCAGAACTGACCTTAAGACAAAGTAAGCACAGGACAAAGAAGTTCTGCCGACAGAGACCAGGAAATTGGACGCTGGGAGAGCCTGAGGGGAAATTCAGTCCATCAGTCTTGCTCAGCAGGAGCCAAAAGCCATTTAGTCAGGCAGAGGCATTACACATGCAGCTGGAAATTCTGCAATGATAGGGAAATTGGGGGTAAGAGGGTAGATCTGGGAGCTGTTCACATATAGAAACATGAACAATATCTGGGGTGCAATAAATACTAATTGCTTAATCACTCTGTGGGTGACAGATTTTGCAAATGGAAATGGGTTATCACTGTTCCATCTATGCAATTACAGAACGGCATTTCCCTCACCACTAATGAGAACTCTGGGCGAGTTTCTAGAAGATTTGCTACACTTCCTGGTCTTTGGTGATCTTGTAACACCAGATCTTCCTTTAACTCCAGGCATTTCCTTCAGAAAGTAAATTCCTTTCACATGACAAAATCTATTACAGTCATGTGCCACAAACAAGGTTTTGTTCAATGACAGACCATTTACAACAGAGCTCCCATAAGATTTTAATACCGTATATTTACCATACCTTTTCTATGTTTAGCTATGTTTAGATGCACAAATACTTAGGACTGTGTTACAGTTGTCTACAGTATTCAGTACAGTGACATGCTGTACAGGTTTGAAACCATATAGCCTAGGTGTGTAGTACACTGGACCATCTAGGTCTGTGTAGGGACACTCTATCATGTTCACACAATGACAAATTTGCCTAATGATGCATTTCTCAGAATGAATCCCCGTCCTAGTGACACATGATTATACATATGAAAGAATAAAATTATGCCACTTCCATATGAATCTAGTGTGGTGTGCTGCAATTTCCAAAAATTAAATAGCCAAACCATGTCTCCATACCCTGTCTCCATAGAAAATTATTGTATTTATGAGTACACACATCACTTGCTAGGCACCCATAACCAAATATGATATAGAACACAGAAAGGAATTGCAAAGACTGATACAGTCAATACTTTTTAATAACCATATAACCAGCTCCCCACAACAAAAGCAAAACTAAGAGAAAGGCAAAAAGGAAGTTGTTAGGAATGCAGGTTCTGGAGTCAGAGAGCCTGGGTTTGATCTCAGTCTTGGTGCTTAGTAACCTAGTTCAGCAACTTGGCTGATTATTTAACCTCTCTAAACCTCAGTGTCTTTCTCCATAAAATGGGGCTCATAATAGTACCTGACCCATAAGGGCATTGAGAGGAGTGAATGAAAAAATGCATTCCAAGCCCTCAGCACAATGCCTGGCTTAGCAAACATTAGCTATGCTTATTCAGAGAGTTGCCTCAACTCTCTTTTTGCTGCGTCCCTGAAGTGCTAACCTGTAATTCCAATCTGCTCACTTCCTTCCGTCTAACTCCACAGGCCACAGCAATATCCAACAGCCCACATACATTTCTGGAACCGGAAGGCATCTTATAAACTGTGTATTCAGCCAAGGATGCACAACTAAAGATGTTTCAGACCCTCTGGGTGCCGGTGGTGTTGAAAAAGCACACCTGGTTGAGAATCATAGACCTGCTCTAAACTTCTCATTCTACAGAAGAGCAAACCAAAGCCCAGGAGCATGAAAGATCCTCTGGAGTGGCAAGACCATGTCCAGAATCTGCCACAGACAGACCTGGCTCAGACCTGGGACTGTCTTGACTCCGGTTGCACAATGTTGGCACCACCTCAGGCTGCCTTATGGAATTCAGCAAGCATTTCCTGAGAAACCACAGCAGGGGTCATGAAGGAGAACACAGTGGCGACCCTGCCAAGAATGGCATTGCAGCCTAAGCAGGGAAACAGGCATTGACGGTGCTAAGAATTCTAAAAGAAGTGGCAACAAAGTGCTAAGAAGTCCTAAGTGCTGCTTCTAACTCACGAAACTTTCATGAAGAAGGAATTTCCACTGGACTTTGAAGGCTAGGGAGCGAAAGGAGCCATTCTGGGTAGAATAAATCATTTGAGCAAAGGCCCAGAGGTTTAAAGAAAGAGAGAGAGAAAGCACGAGAAAGCTTACATCCTTCTTGGACAGATGAGGAGATAAACTATCCAGCTGAAACATCTGGGTTCCGGAAAAGCCACTGTCTAAAGTATCTCATCTTACAGAACTGCAAAGCAGAGAAAATACCTCCTCGATCTCTTCCCAAATTATCCACAGAGCATCTGATTTTCTGCCTGCCCCTGGTTCTGAAAGATTGAAGGCCAGAAAGAAGAGTAGCAAAAACAGTTCATGCGGGGCTTCCACTCTGAAGACATTCAGGGGGGTGAAGAAGCTCACGTCTCATTCCTTGGAGAAGTTGAAACCAACAGGAATACAGCCAGCCTCTCTACGCAAAATCCAAGGAGATGATGTGGGAATGATAATGACAATTAGCCTCATTATATTTGATCCTACTTTTTAAAAAAGTATAAACTTCCAATATTCCTAAATTTTTGTTTTGCTCTGGAGGTCCACTAAGCAATAACTACAGCTAGCCATCACAATGGAAATCTTGTGAAATAATAGAAATAACATGGTTGAAATTTTCTTTACAAACTTATTATCATGTTAAGAATAGGCCTGGAATAGATGAGTCCTTGTTCTTGTTAGCTATTGGTGCATAACGCACGACCCCCAAACCTGATGGCTTGAAACAATTATTTTAACATTCCCATGGATTCTGGTAGATTAGGAATTTTGGAGGGGGATATACCATAGATGGCATGTCTCTGCTCCATGTCATCTGGGGCCTGAGCTGGGGACACTCAAAGTCTGGAGGTATCTTCACTCACTGCTGCTTGAAGCTGATGCCAGCTAAGACCTCAGCTAGTCTATCGGCCAGGACACCCACACGTGGCCTCTCCCCCAAATGAGCTGAGCAGGGCTTCCTCACAGCATCGAGGCTGGGTTCCAAGTGTGAGAGTCCCAAGGAAACAAGACAGAAGAAAACATCAGCCAGGTCCAAGGAGAGGAAACATAGCTCCCCAGCTCCCCGTGTCAAGACCACATTGCAAGAAGAGCATGTGGAATGAGAGTTATCACTGCAGCCTTCTTCAGAACATACAACCTGCCACCGTCCCAAAGAATATCCTACATCCACCTGCCTATGTACCTAAAACTTTCACCATAAATGGAGTATTCTGTGGTAATAGTGTTCCCTCAGCAGGAGTCATTAGTTAAAAAACAATTCAAATAGCACTGTACACTTTGCCATTTCCCTTCATGGTATTCACAATAACCCTATGTGGTTGGTTATTCTGACACCATTTTATGGATGAAAGACTCAAAATTCAGAAAAGTTATATGAGTTTAGCAGAGACACTTAGGAGGTGAAAGGTAGACTCAAAATTTGAACTCAGTAGTTTGGACTCTAAAACCTATATCATGTCACACTTCCTTTCAAGTAAGTGAAAATATGTTTCTGCAATAGCAATCAATAAATACCAAATGAATGAACAAATGAATAAACACTAGACCCTAAATTTATTTTAACAGAAATTCCAATCATTTGTCAGAGCCCTGAAGACATGGGACACTAAAACTAGGTTAATTTTGATGAAACAAAAACACCTTTTTAGAGAGTAAGCCGGAGAAATGCCACAGTAGAAAACTCTGGAAGCCAGTGGTGACTAAGATAGGGGAGGCATTTGGTCAAACAAAAGTAAAATTGTGGATACTTCCAAACTTTGCCTGGAAAAGCTTGTGAGGGTTTGAGTTTTTATTTCTATCTTTATTTTCAATAATAACTTAAAGGTGCCATAGACAATTTAAGTAATTCCCAGTTGTGATATAGATAAATTTCTCTAAGAGAGTTAAACATTCTTGGAACACTGAGGGAAAAAAAGTCGGTTTTCATGTTTAGTTCTTGGGACAGTTTTTTCTTCAACTATACTTTTTTTTTTTTTTTTTTGAGACAGAGTCTCACCCTGTTGCCCAGGCTAGAGTGAGTGCCGTGGCGTCAGCCTAGCTCACAGCAACCTCAAACTCCTGAGCTCAAGCGATCCTCCTGTCTCAGCCTCCCGAGTAGCTGGGACTACAGGCATGCGCCACCATGCCCGGCTAATTTTTTCTATATATATTTTTAGCTGTCCATATAATTTCTTTCTATTTTTAGTAGAGGTGGGGTCTCGCTCTTGCTCAGGCTGGTCTCGAACTCCTGAGCTCAAACGATCCGCCCACCTCGGCCTCCCAGAGTGCTAGGATTACAGGCGTGAGCCACCGCGCCCGGCCAACTATACATTTTTAATGAAGGTGTTACCTGCCTAATCCAGGACATGACCTACTTCTTATCCTCTCTTCCCAACACTACTCCCCAGTGTTATTATTATTCTGTAATCATCAGATTAAACTTTTGAGGAAAACAATCTGTGTCATTTCTAGAACTAATTAAACTTTTCTCAGAAATTAATTCTCTGAAATTAGTTTCACCTCAATGATATTGCACAATGAAAAGCAAACAAATAAGATTCACTGTTACCTTCAAAATGTGGTTAGGGACTAATAGCTAAGGCAGTAAATTCTCAATTCCTCAGATGTTCTAAGAATTGGCACAGGAGGCAGAAAACTAAAAATCTTCAAGTTCTACTTAGACACAAATCAACATGGAAGAGTAGAGGAATAACTTTTAGATTTCTAGACTACAACTATTTATCCCTAAAACTTTTCTTTCAGTATCCTTGTTTTGCCATTAAAAGTTCTTAAATGTTAAAGGAGCTGAACAACAGTCATTTATATCCTTTCGGTATTTATAAATCTGTCCCAGATAGGTACTGGAGCACAGAGGCCAATTCATATTTCACATAATTCAATATGCTTCTTTTTATTTCTCTGCCGAATAGAAAAATATTGTAAGTCCCAGGACTATAATCTCCTTTTTAAAATGGGCCATTAATGATTTACAAGGGTGGTTTGTTATTTTTTTTTTTCCAAAGGAAGGAAAATAAAACGTTGCATGGGTTCTCTTCCAGGCTGGCTTTTTCAGAGCACTGATATGAAAAAGTTATAAAATACTATGAATAAGTGGAACCAAGCCCAACCTCTCCTCTTGGCATTCTGGTCCTTTTATAATCTGTTCTTTACTTACCTTTTCTATCACTTCTTTTCCCAACACCGCCTACCCTTCCTACTCTTAAGCTTAAGAGAATCCTTCTCCAAACCCTTCCTAGACCCATGTCTGAGTATTCTCCTCTGTTTCTCCATTTGTAATACCCCTTCTCCTCCAAAGTCCAGATCAAATGCCATCCTTGGCTGAAGCATCCTCTAATCCACCCAGGGGTTAATAATAACTCTAGCCTCATCTCATCTTGTAAATACAACACAACACATTTCATTCTGGTTGAGTTGTAAGTGGTATTTCTTTACACATCTGTGTTCCCAAATGGATTGAGAATTGCAAATTCCCTGAGGAAGGAAGACATGTATTATTTCATTGTTATATCCCTATACAATGCATGGTACAACACCTTAAAGTAAGCTCTTGATTTTGTTAATATTTATAATAGCTGGTATTTGTTAATCACATACTATATGTCACTCTTGGTTAAGCATTTTAAAGCATCATTTCAACTAATTTTTACAAGAACATTATTCATAAATACTATTGTTGTCTCTCACACTTTACAAAGGAGGAAATGAGATCACAGTATTTAAGTATCTTTCCCAATGTCATGCAGTTAGTAAAACTGGGATTTGAATCTGAGTGGTTGGATTCCAGAGCCCAAACTCCTATCCTCTAACTTTACCACACACTTGATAGTTTCTAAATTAATGTAAATGAAATTTAAGAAAAGCATAGACTTTATTTATTGGCTGAAAATGAAGCTTTAGAATGGGCAGAAAAAGTAGCTCCATTTTTTTATGTATTATTTTTGCTGTCTACAGAATAAACTACAACTAGTCTCTGGGATTTGATCTTTCATATGCCAACACCTGGATATTCTTAAAACAAATTTTTTTCTTATCCATTAATCAGAGTAAATCCAGCTTCCCTTAATATCATGACACCACCAGGAGTACTAGCAAAGCATAAAACTAATCATCTCACTTAGATGTACAGCCATAGAACATAAAAGAGAAAACAGTCTTCCTTTTAAATTCCTTGTAACTCCTAAGTGATAAAAAGGCGGTAAATATCAGGTCAAAAGAAGGGTTTGGAGGGGAGGGGCAAAAGGGCACCCCACTGAAAGAGCTGGACAGATCACTGAAGCATAGAATCAATAAGGAAACACTGGGTTTAAATGAGACTCTAGAACATATGGACCTAACAGATATCTACAGAACATTCCACCCAAAAACTACTGTATATACATTCTTCTCATCAACACATGGGACATTCTCTAAGATTGATCATATCTTAAGCCATAAAACATGTGTCACCAATTCAAAAAAATTAAAGTCATACTATGTATTTTCTCAGACCACAGTGGACTAAAACTAGAAATCAATTCCAAGAAAAACACTCAAATCTACACAAAGTCATGAAAATTAAACAACCCACTGTTCAACAATCCTTGGGTCAATAATGAAATTAAGATGTAAATCAAAACATTCCTCGAACTGAACAACAAAGGGGACACAAGCTATCAAAATCTGTGGGATTCAGAAAAAGGAGTCCAAAGGGGGAAATTCATAGGCTTAAATTCCTACATCAAAAAGACAGAAAGATCACAAATTAACAACCTAATGTCACATCTCCAGGAACTACAAAAGGAAAAGAAAACCAAACCCAAAGGCAGCAGAAGAAAAGAAATAAAACATAGAGAAGAACTATTAATAAATGAAATGGAAACCAAAAAAAATCAATACAAAGGATCAATGAAACAAAGAGTTGGGTCTTGGAAAATATAAACAAAATTTATAGACCCCTAGCTATATTAACCAGAAATAGAACAGGAAGGACCCAAATAAGCTCAATCAGAAATTAAAAAGGAGATATTACAACTGATACCACAGAAATATAAAATATCATCTGTGAATAATACAAAAATCTCTATGCACATAAACTAGAAAACATAGAGGAAATGGATAAATTCCTGGAAACACACAACCTCTGAAGACTCAATCAGGAAGAAACAGAAACCCTGAACAGGCCAATAATAAGCAATGAGATTGAAGTCATAATAAAAAATCTCCCAACAAGTAAAAGCCCCAGACCAGATGAATTCACAGCCAAATTCTACCAGATCTGCAAAGAAGAACAAGTACCTATCCTACAGAAATTATTCCATAGCATCAAAAAGGAAGGAATCCTCCCTAACTCATTCTATGAAGCCAGTATCACCTTGATATCAAAGCCAGGAAAGGATACAACAAAAAAAAGAAAACTACAGACTATTATCCCTTATGAATATAGATGCAAAAATCCTCAACACAATGCTAGCAAACTGAATTCAATAGCACTTCAAAAAGATAATTCACCATGGCAAAGTGGGATTCATCCAGTGATGCAAGGATGGTTTAACATATATAAATTAATAAATGTGATTCACCACATAAACAGAAGCAAAAACAAAGTTCATATGACCATCTCAATAGACGCAGAAAAAGCATTCAACAAAATCCAGCCCCCTTTTGTGATAAAAACCCTCGACAAACTATGCATAGAAAGAACATATCCCAAAATTACAAAAGCTACATATCAATATGATAAATCCACAGCTAACATCATACTGAATGGAGAAAAGTTGAAAGCACTCACCCTAAGAACTGGAACAAGACAAGGGTGCCCACTGTCACCATTTCTATTCAAAATATTACTGGAAGTCTTAGCCAGAGCAATCAGGCAAGAGGAAGAAATGAAGAAATAAAGAGTATCCAAATCGAGAAAGAGGAGGTCAAACTATTGCTTTTCACTGGTGATACAATCTTGTATCTAAAAAATCCCAAAGACTCCACTAAAAGACTCCTAAGATTAATAAATAAATTCAGCAAAGTCTCAGGTTACAAAATTGATGTAAACAAATCAGTATACCTTTTCTATATACTTAAAAACAAGAAAAAAATTCCATTTGTTTTAGACCAGCATGCAAAGCCCTTCCTGTTCTTGCCCTTTCCTGCCTCCCTAGTTTCTTCTCTTTTCCATGCATGAAACAGGCCAAATCACCGTGGCTTTCCAAATACACCACACTGTATCTCACCTTTCTGCCACTGTGTAGTCCTCCGTAAATGTTCTGTCCATCCCCTCTTCAGATTTTCTTTCCCTGACACCACCATATGCATCTCAAGCTCCAACCAGGCTGAATGTCTTGCAGGTCCCAAAAATGTGCTAGGCTGTTTCAAACCTCCTTGCCTTTATGCTTGCTCACTCTATAATATTCTTTCTGCCCCTTTAATTTCTTTTATAAAAGCCTGGTAAGCAGTCACTGTCTTTTTAAATTCTCTTTTAATATTACCTCTGAAATTTTTCCTGAAGCTTTCCCCAGAGGAATTAGCTCTCCCCTCTTAGTAGACCATGCCATTCATAGACTTCTATCGTCACACTTGAAAACACTTGAGGCATTTGTTTTCATATCTATTGTGAGCTCTTTAAAGGCAGAATCCTTCTTATGCACTTTGTATTGCCACTACCTAGCATATTTCTGGTGTGTAATAGGTGCTGGATAAATGTTTGATGAATGAATGAAAAACAAATGAACAAACTAATGAGCTAATAAATCTCCTTATCTGGACTAAAACTCCAAACTGTCTTTCAAAAGAATGTTCAACATCATCTGAGTTCTGAGCAGCCCACCTCACGCACATACTTTGTACTTTTTTGATACTTATAATCTAGCATAGCAATTACGTATTTATTGTACACAATTATGTAAGTAGGTAATTATACTA
The DNA here is from genome assembly GCF_041146395.1 of Eulemur rufifrons. Taxonomy (NCBI): domain Eukaryota; kingdom Metazoa; phylum Chordata; class Mammalia; order Primates; family Lemuridae; genus Eulemur; species Eulemur rufifrons. Next base: position 33,303,375 of record NC_090998.1, on the reverse strand, counting down.
GTCTGTGAATTCTTCCAGGGACTCACTAAGCTGTAGATCTCCAGCACCCAGAAGACAACACCCAACGCAAGTAATTTCTCAGTAATTGGCCTGAGCTTTGCAGATGAGTAGAATTCAGGCCTTCCTCATCTCCTCGAAGTCCAGGCCCTGAGTAGGCTGCAATGATGCCCATAATATGAAGTGTGGGAAAAGAGGAAAAATTATATATATAAAGATCTTAAAGAGAGAAGACAAAAGGGCATACATAATTAAAGTAGAAAGACATCAATAACTCAGTAGTAACAAATGTGGAGAATTAGAAACAACCTTGAATCACATTTTCCTCTGAAACAATAATCCCTCAAAGGAAGTAAGAGAGAAATGAACAATGGTAGGATAAGTAAAACTGCTTTTACCAAAAGAATCCTTGGAAGATAAAACATGAAGTGAGCAGACACATGGTATCTCTTTTCAAAATGTGGAATTTGTTTCAGGTCTGCTACTTGGCACCATCTCCCTAGGCATGTCTGCAAGCCATATAGTTTCACCTCAGCTGATGTCTGCATTGTCCCAAGAATGATTTAGAACCTGCAAGAACAACATGATTCCGCTAATGAAGGGGAATGCTCAGTTCAACTTGGCCATGATACGCTCTGAATCTAAGTGCAGTAATATATACTCTTTGAACCTCTGAAAGAGTTTCTAAGGATTTGACCAAAATAAATATGAATGTTGCCGAAGAGGATTTTGTGAATATTAAATTTTCCCAAATATCTCCTGCTGGAATTGCACTCACAATTCTTTACTGAGATCATTGGCTAATTACTACTCTCACTCACTCTTTCTCTCTCTCTCTCTCTCTCTCTCTCACACACACACACACACACACACACACAAAAGATACCACTGTCTCTTGCCCATTGGAGCTGATTAGTTCATCCCCAAACAGTACTAAAACTTCCGGCTCAGTAAGCCTGCTCACCCCACTGTGTAACCCCAGACTTGTAGCTCAGCAAGTCCAGTGCCTAAATATAAGAACCAGTTCTCTTGCTACTTATCACAAAATCCCCATTAGTTGTGTGAATATTTTAAAGTACCATAATTTTGCTCTATCCTTTGGCTTTTTCCTATGTATGTGTGTCTGTGCGTGTCTGTGTCTACATTGATTCTTTTACCTCATTGATGCTCCACAGACCTAAAATTAGTAGGTACACATGCAGGGCCAGGACTAGGGTGAGGCAAGAGAGGGACAAAAGTTATAAAATTCAAGGAGGCCCTCACTCTCAGGGTGACCACCCTGAGCTTTTTCACTGCCAGTTCTACTCATCTGAATCTCTGTAAAGCAAAGCCACATGCTGCAGTACTGTGTGAAAAACTTACATTTTGTCATCTGAACCTCTCAAAAAAAAGCTGTGTCTCCTTCTTACATAGCTGCCTTCTTCTCAACCTTCAGGTTCTAGTTCAGATGTCTCCTTCTTGGAAAGAATGTTCCTAAACACCTTCTCTAAGGTATACATCCCCTCCTGTAATCCATCACGGCACTCTCTCATATTTCTTCTCCACATTTGTCTAAAGTTCCCACTAGAATGTTACCTCCATTAGGGCAGGAACTAAGAAAGTCTTCTTCAGCATTACAGCCTCATATCCTAGCACAGTGCCTGGCACATAGTTATCACACAATAAAATATGTGTTGAATGCATGAAACCTTAATAAACAGCTTTGGGATGATTCAAATCCAAGTGTGACCTTTGTTTGCCTTGTGACATTGGATAAGTTACTTAATCTGATGTAAAGAGTAAAGGAATAAATTAAAATTAATGTGTATCTTCCCATTTGGAAGCATAAAAGTTATATATGATTCAAATTCACATGGCCAGTGTTCTAGTTATCTATGACTATATGACATCACACCAAAATTTAGTAGCTTAAAATACTACCATTCACAATTCCTGTGAGTCTGGGATTTGGGAAGGGCTCCGCTGGGCAAGTCTGACATGGGACATCTCACCCAGTCAAATGGTGGCTAAAGCAGGAAAAGTGGAAATCTAGAACAGCTGAGGGTTGGCCAGGCATCTCTCTCTCTCTCTCTGTCTCTCTTCCCCCCAACCTTTCTATCTCTCTTTCCATTTCTATCTCTATCTCTCTGTTGTTGCAGGGCTCCTTTATGAAATCTCTCTAGGTGAACCAGTTGGGCTTCCTCACAGCATGGTGGCCTCAGGCAGTCAGACTGCTTACCTGCCAGCATAGGACTCCTCTGCAAGCATTTCCGCAAACAAGGCAAAAGTTGCATTGCCATTTATGATCTAGTGTTGGAAATCACATAGCAACCCTCTGCCCTACACTATTGCTCAAAACAGTTTCAAAAGCCCACCCAGTTTCAAGAAAAAAGAACAAAGAGCCAACCTCTTGACAGGAGACCTGTCAAAGTACAGGTTGAATATCCCTAATTCAAAAATCTGAATTCTGAAATACTCCAAAACCTGAAACTTTTTGAGCATAGACATGATGCTGAAAGGAAGCATTTCAGCATTGAAGCATTTCAGATCTTGGAATTTCAGATTAGGGATAATTAGCCAGTAAGTATATAATGCAAATATTACAAAATCCAAAAAAATCTGAAATCTAAAACACTTCCTGTCCCAAGCATTTTGGATAAGGGATATTCAACCAGTATTTGCAGGTATCTTTGAAAATCACTACAGCTCATCTTCTGGCCACAAGTTATTTAGATTCCCGCCACATGCAAAATACATTCACTCCCTTCCCAAGAGTCTTACACTTTCATTCATTAAGATATCAGACTTGAGGTTCAGGATCTTATCACCTAAATCAAATCCAACCGTGGGTGGCATTCTTTGGGTGCAATGCTTTGGAAATGATTCATTGGGTAAAGTTCCTTTCAATCTGAAAACTTCTGAAACAGGAACAAGTAATCCATCCCATACACCTAATATACAATGGTGGGATAGGCATAGGAAAACCAGCATAGATACTCTCATTCATAAAGGGGGAAAACAAGAAGCACATAGCAGTCACTAGTCCATAGCAATTCTGAGATCCAGCCATGCACATGTTGCTAGTTCTTTGCTTAAGGCCCAGTCCTATCTCCAAGGAATGATTCTCTGTGGTTCTTGGCTTCACCCTCTATGCTTTCAGTTTCACCCTCTAGGTCAATTTTACTTTTCTGTAAAAACTAGCCTGTTTGCAGCTAAGTAGATTTCTCAGCCTCCCTCCTGCCCACGTGAGTTCTAGGGGGAAAAGTCCCCTTTTCATTTTTCTCTGTCTCTGTCCTTTTCAGGTCTAGCTAATATAATTCCTTTAAGATATTGTGGGATTTTTGTATAGTAATGTGTAGTCTACTCAATTAAGCAAAAGCTATACAAAACTCTTTAAGTAAGCCTTCTCTACCTTGGGTTCCCTGGAAGGTTGCTGTTGGAATATTCCCTTAAGAGTCTTAAAAGTCCTGTTGTTTAACACAGAGTGTGTCTGTGATGCACATCCTTAAGATTCTTAGGGAGTTTTCATCTGCTTGAGAGGATCTATGTGGCACAGCCTAACATCTTTCTGAGATCTTAACAAAGGATCTTACAAGACCACCCCGGATTTTGTCTTTGCCCTGAAACTGATACTTAACTCAAAAACTTTTGCTATCTGGTGAAACTAAAAATGATAAATAGTTTTATTTTCAAACACAGTCTTGGCATCTTAATATTTCCTCTAAATTTTTATTGAAACTGCACAATTGCATTTGGGGCTTACCTCGCTATTTGTACCTTAGCACACACACTTAAAAGAAACCAATTGGCCTTCTCAACATTCTGTCTACAAGTTTTCTGAGACAGATCCATCAGTTCATTTAGTATATTTTCTCTTTTCCACACTACTACAAGTAACTATTTGGCTAAACTTTCTACCACTACCTAACAAAGGCCTCCTTTCCTTCAGTTTTCAATAAAAGTTTCCAAACATTTTTTTTTAAACTTTTATAACAGATTTTTCAAGGCCTGTCAAGCTTCTGCTAACAATTTCTTCAAGGCTCTTTCAGCATCTGCCTGCTGCTCAGACACAAAGTTAATGCTACAGGTTTTCAGGTTTTGTTATAGCAGCACCCCACTACAAAGTAACAAAATAGGTCCCATTGTTCTACTGATATGTAACAGGTGTACCCAATGCTTAGTGTCATAAACAATAACAAACATTTTATTCTCTTATTTTTTCTGTGGATCAGAAATCTGGGAAGAGCTCCCCCAGGTAATTCTGCCTTAGGGTGTCTCGTGTGGTTGCCGTCAGATAGTGGCTGGAGCAGGAACAGTAGGTGGGTTGACGCAGATGGAGGATGGACAGGCGTCTTTCTTCACGTATTCTCAGGGCTTATCCTTGTAGTCTTTTTGCACAGGCTAACTTGGGCTTCCTCCCAACATGGTGCTTGGAGTTCCTGCATGAGTGTTCCATGAAGCAAGGCAGGATGAGCATCACCTTTTATGTCTTAGCTTTGGAAGTCACACAACCATCCCTTCCATTACACTCTATTGGGAAAAAGAGTCAAAACTCCTGTTCAGTTTCAAGAGAAAGAACACAAACCCACATCTTAATGTGAGGAGTATTAAAAAATGAATGCAGATTAATTTTCAAACCTCCATTTCCAGTAGAAAGCAATGGAACTATTTGCTTTCCATTGTATTAAATGAAATAAATTTATTCACTCATGCAATTATTCATTTATTCATAGTGCCTTAATTCTTTGTGTATATCCTGTTAATAGCTATATCACGTTGTCAGCAAATGACCTGTTTTGTATGTGTCTCTTTCCTTAGACTGTTAAATTTCTGTGGTTGGGAGCTGTTTTATTCATCTCTGTATCTCCATTATTTAGTACAAAATCTGACTCATAAAAGATGTTCAAATAATATATGCTGACTACATGGATGAATAAATGAATAAATTGCACTTTTATCTTATTTACAAATATTGAAATTGTCACTTATTTCCCACTAAGCAATGAATCACTAAAAACTAAATTTATGCTTCTATTCCCTGTAGCTAGAAAATTTTGTTCTCGTTTTAAAAAATCAATAGCATACTCTATCTTTATATTTGCTCTTTGTTTTGCAAATGTGCATTTTCACATCATTTATTGTACCACTCTTTGATAGAGTCATTTACCTACAAATAGACCATAGAGAGGGTACACCCTGCCCCAAATACCTTCCAAAAGCAGGTTGACCTAACCACAGCACAGCACTGACTGCCCAACATGGGGAAAGGGACAAGAGAACAAACCAGTGAAAAAGCAGCAGCCAGAGCAGGAAAAATTATCACAGCACAGGTATGGCCTTCATGAAGACAAGTGATGAAGTTCTGCTATAATTCTGTACTCAGGCCCATCTCAAGGAGTCTGAACTCAGGAAGCCTCAGGGCATCATAAACCAGGTGCAAAAGTCAGGTGAATATGAAGCCCAGGGAGTGGGAAAAGATGTTCAGCTCCAAGAGATATGGCCACTATGAATAAGGTGACATGGAAGGGTGTGAGGCTGGGCTCCTCCTCTGCATAGGAGATTCAGGGGCTAGAGAGGCTGGTGGGTGGGGGAAGCACATTCATTCTGCAGGTGCAGGGAGTAGGAGGTTGGGGAAGTGGTAAGGAGAGACAAAAACAAAAGGGAAAATAACTAAAAGACCAAGACAAAGATTTTAGCAGAAAGATACCAAACAGGCAGGTTCCCTCTCTGTGCCTCTCCATCCTGCCCCCAATCTAGAGTTTCTCCCAAGGTGAAGATTGGTTCGTGATGCTGCCTCATGTCCATTGTCACTGAACAGGAAAGACTTGTCTTACTTGCAGGTCCTGCAGCCCCAGGGCTTGAAGGCAATGTGGGTTGCAGTTGTGTTATTGTTGTTATTGTTGTTGTTGTTTAATTCTGCTACGTCATGATCCATTAAGGTAGATGGATCAATTTTTTCTAGTCACTCATGAAATTGGTTCACAGCTCATTTATTTGCCTCTGAAGAATGGTTTGAAACAACAGTTTGGGGAACAATATTTACAACAGAAGGTGTTTCCCAAACACCTCTCACAAGTGGGCAACAGACATTTATGTTTTGCCAGAGGTTGTACAAGTTCTGGGATGGGGTGTGTGGTGTGTGTGGGCCAGTAGGTAGATGGATGAGGGTTCCGAAAGCTGAGAAGGAGCTAGGATTGGACAAGGAAAAATAGCTATAAAATTAAAGTATGTGTCTTCATAACAAATTCTTGTTTGTTGAGAATTGTTTGTTTATCACTCTTGAGAAAACCATGTATGTTCTCCCTATTCAAAAGTTATATGGGAAATTATCAAAATAAAACTATTGCATTTATGACATTTCTCTGGGAAAACTGAACCTTATCTCAAAACACATTGACTGTTGATACGCTGAAAAACAATTCTATTAATATTTGTCATGCGCATGACTGAGGGGGAGGTCAACAGAGCTTCCCATCCTACTGTGCGATGAGCTCACACAGGATGGAGTCACTGGAGGACATCATGATGACCGGAGCACTCACGTCATTTGACTTCAATCTCTGATCAGAATGGTGCCTAAATCAAGTTTCCTGCTTTTCCACTCTAGTACACAGTGGTCCATTAAAGCAGGTGGATCAATGGGACCAGCCATCCATGCAACCATCTGGTTCCTGAGATCAATCCCTTTCTTTGCTCTGATGAAAAATAGTGTGAAACAACAAGTTTGGGCACAAAATTTACAGTTCACTTACAAAAGTTGGCATCACGTAGATACAATGCCTGAGAGCCAGGTTGGAATTTCTGTTTACCATACTATAAATCTTTTCCAGTGAACAAAGAGGAAAAACACATCAAGTCTTTATTTGCATTTAAATGAGGGGCCTTTCTGTTCCCCCATATATACTCTTCAATCAAAGAACCTAAAGGCACTAATATCAAGTGAATCATTTTAGGCTTACATGTGCAAGCAACTTACAGTTTTTTTTCCCAAATTTTGGAACAAGAAACCTTTGAAACACTTCTAAGTTTTAACCATATATTTAGTCAAGATGTGCCAGACAACTACAGAAATGGAGTTATTTTCTTGGCCAACACAGGATAGCATGTGATTCACCACACCTTTTCCAATAGCAACAAGCTGCAGGAACTGAAACAAGGTAGAAATAATAAATCTATGAGAAAATGATGCTAGAATTCATCATGTCTGGTAATTTGACAACTGAGGGTTTGAAAACAATAAAGTTTCAGGATTTTTAACCTTAAAAGAAATCTAAATTTAAAAGTAGAGTTTTAAATTTTATGTCTCAAGAAGTTTCCCACCAAGAATAATACATACACAATAAATTTCTGTATGATTAAAAATAAAGAGGCCTATATTTGAAAACAACAATGAGATATCATTTAGTCAAAATCAAAAAAAGAATGGCAAGGGTAAGATGGAAAGGGTACAATCGTATATTCCTGGCAGCACCATATTTTGGCCAAATCATTTTTGAAGGCGGTTTGGTAATACGTATCATGATCCATGAAAGTGTTTGTGGTGTTTGCTCAGATTTTGCAACTTGAATACTCAATCTGAAGGAAACAATTTTGAAATATATGGAAAAAGATGTTTCCCACACTATTATCTATAGTAACAAGAATGGGGAATAATTATATAATTTGGGGTCTAGCCAACAATATGGTAATGGTTAAATAAACTGTGATACTGTCAGCACAATATAAGCAAAGGCATATTTTTTCATTTTTGTATTTTTTAAACCCGCTGTAAGTGATTATGATACAGTTACATTTTAAAAATAATTTTTAAAGTCCTAGAAACCCTACCAATGATGCTTGAGAGCTTCAACACTGAGGTGGCTTTACAAACTCTGCTCTGAGGAGCAGAACTAGAGAAGGAAAGAGGAAGGAAAAGAGTTGCCACTTTTCTGTATCACCTGATTTTTTAGACCATTTAACAAAAACTTAAGAATGTAAAGAAAATGACAATTACTACTATAAGTATTGAGGCCAAAAGTTCTCTAAGCAAGGGAAAGACGTGACCAGACTATGTTTTAGGACCCACCCCCTGGTTAAGTCTGAAGAATGAATTAGAAGGGACTAAGGAGAAGACAGTTCATTGGAATTAAAGAATGCTTTCGTGATTATTCTTTCCATTTGTGTTGCACTTTATAACCTACAGTCTTCTTTCACTCTACCTTCTAATCTGAATCTTCACCATTTCAAAAAAAGCAATAATTAAACATCAGGTTGCAGAGGAAATCAGCATGTAAGTGAAGCATCATGAAAAGGAAAAAAAAAAAATCACACTTAACATCTACAGTAAAAATACTGTCAGAGTCTGCAACTGCCAGGAAGCTCTGAGGCATTGAATGTTTTATCCTAGGGTCTGTGTTGAGCTATATTTTGAGTGTATCTGTTCTGTCTTCCTTCCTCAAGGTCTTGTGATATTTTGTTCTTACTGGAACAAACTTACTGTTATACCTAAATGTCACTCAGTTGTCTCATCTTTATTATCGAGTCACTCATACCCCAACTCTCCACCCCAACCCTGTGGCCCAAAAAAAGAACTAATGGTTAACAATGGCTTGGACACAGCTGTTATCGATTCCCCAGGAACCTTTTTAATCCTCTCCCATTTACCACTCCTCCCGCCAGCCCCACCCACCTCCCGCTTAGGGAGAAGCGGTGATTATGACCATGACCCTCCATCTGGCCCTGTGCACAGCACCTCACCCGCATGGTTTCAGCTATGCTTCCTGCAGTCCTGTGGGTTTGTACAATTGCTCTCTCCTCTTAGCCTTAAAGAAAATAAAGCTCAGAGAGACACAGTAACTCACGAAGGCCACGTGGCTAGTTAGTAGCAAAGCTAAGGTTCAAATCCAGAGTGTATAACATGAAGAGTTTGTGCTCACACCTTATAGTAAATGCAGCATTATTCTTGGGTGGTTTTCTTAGGCCACATGTCCTGCAAGCCTTTAGCTTTCACTTGAGGTTAAGTAGAGAAGGTGTTTGTGAAGCAACGGAATGCATGTGACTCAAAGAGCCTTTGCTTCTAGTTAAACCCAGGCGTGATATATTCATCTTATCTTAGCAGTGGCTTACATGTACATTTTAAAGACTAACTCAATTCAGGGATTTTAACTAGTATATAGAGACAGGCATCTTCCTGAAATTCTACTATATGAAGCATCTGAGTCAGATTATACAAGAGCACATGCCAGGCTATTTTTAGAAAGAGGGATGTATATAGGACATAGTTTTCTGGTTATGTCACAGACTTGCAGGTGGGCCTTCTGTTCACATTTTGGATGAAAAATAGACACATACATTGGTGATATAAAGATAAATGCAATACAGTTTCTGCCCTTGAAGAGTTCCAAGACTAGTTACAGGAACAGAAAAAGTAGAAATCAAGCCTCAGAATGCAAAAACTGGCCCAGCAGAGGCAGAGGAGCACAGAGAGTAGGAATTTAAGGCACTTTAGAAGCCTTCTACGTTTGTGCAACAAATTTTATTGAGTGCCAGGCACTGGAAAGACAGCGATGCACAAACACAGACATGGTCCCCGCCCTCAGGGCACTTTCATCCTGGTGGGGAAATCAGAGCTGGTCAAATGCCAGCACAAAGCGGAGTTACACGCTGAGAGCAGTGCCTGGAAGGAAAGCAATGCTGTTTGTGGAAGATACGCAGCAAAAGGACTCATCGGGCAGGGGCTGGGACCTGTGTAATCAGGCTGGCCTTCCTCTGACGAAGGGACTCTCCAGCTAAGAGGGGAGGACAGAGGAGGCATTAACTTAAGCAAAGGAAGGGAGTGGAGAGCATTCTTGACAAGCTGTCACGTGCACCAGAGGTGGGGGGAGGGATGAGAAAAGCAGAGCCTTTTCTGAAACACTGGGAGGAAGTCATGTGACAAGAGTGCCGCGAGCAAGGGGGGAGGGGTCCAGAGGATGGTGGGAAGACACCCAGGGGACAGGAGCTGGCGATGATGGTGAGGATTATGGGTGACAGGGATGGAATGAATGAGCAAGATTCTTCACCTTCTCTCCATGGACCTCGGAGGCCCTTCCCATGCCACCTGGGAAGTTACCTTTCCCTAGCCATGCACAGTGACAAAAGTATCACAGAATCACTACAAATGTTCAGACAAGTCATGTAAACCTCTCAGTTTCTTCACTTGTTACAAATCAACATTTTGGTCCAGGTCAGTATTCTAAAATCTTTTCAGTTAACATCAAAAATTTTTTCAGACCCTTCCCCCTGCTAAAGGTTGGTAGTAAACATTTATGCTGATTGGGAAAATGGCTTTACTGATTGATAAATAGCTACTGTGCTTTCCGTCCAGACGTTAATGAATTATAACATAGTTCATCATAGCAGCATCTGTCTGCATTTGAAAAACGATAATTCATGTAATGTGTGTCAGATACATGCTTTTTTTCATCTACAGGACAATGTTTGTGACATATATGAATTTATGGACCAATTGGAAAAACCATATGACCCATAGTTTGGAAAACAGCAGTCTAGATAAATGCTAAGGTCCCTTTCGGTCCTGAAATTCTGATTCTATCATAATTTCAATGAATAGTTTTAATCCCTCTATGTAATTGAGCAAATGGCAGAAAAAAGTTCTCTTTTGGCTAACACTACAACTAAAATCTTCTTTTGGGACACAAAGTCCATTGGGGAAATCTGCTTAAATTGAGCATGATTTAGTGTGATTCTAAACATGTGCGCTCTGCAGCTGATTAACAATTCTCTTTAATGTGTTTTTTAAGCTTCCCAAACCTCTTAACCTCAGCTGTTCTGAATCTTGATGTCATCAGCCTTGATCTCTCCGTGTTCAAATGTCCTCTGTGGGCCTTGCTTTCAGACAGGCCCTTCCTAGCTAATCGCCGCAACAGCTCCAGGCTTGCACCATTGCAATTGCAGAAAAAAACTAGCTTTGCATTTCCAATAGTTCCTACAAAAATACCAGAATTGAGTCCCTTGGACCTGGATTATGCCCTTGTGCTCACCCCTGAACTGACTGCTACAGCCAAGAACATGGAACTCACAGATTGGCCAAGCCAAGTGTCACCATCCATGCACTTGAGAGTGGAGAGTTGAGGAAGGTTTCAAAAGAAAAACCAGGGCCGGGCGCAGTGGCTCACACCTGTAATCCTAGCACTCTGGGAGGCCGAAGCAGGAGGATCGCTTGAGTTCAGGAGTTCAAGATGAGCCTGAGCAAAAGTGAGACTCCGTCACTACTACAAATAGAAAAATTATCTGGGCATGGTGGTGCATGCCTGTAGTACCAGCTACTTGGGAGGATGAGGCAGAAGGATGGCTTGAGCCTAGGAGTTTGGGGTTGCAGTGAGCTATAATGACACCACTGTACTCTAGCCCAGGCAACAGAGCAAGACTCTGTCTCAAAAAAAAGGAAGGAAAGAAAAGAAAAACCAAGGGGGGCATAATATGCATGTTTCATAGACCAAAGCAATACCTTTAATGTACTTCTGGACTTTTTTTTTCGTATTGCAAATGATGTAAACCCAACTTAAGTCGTTTTGGTAAACTAAGTCCTTTTTTTATTTTCAGAGATGGGGTTCTTCCTCTGTTGCCCAGGCTGGAGTGCAGTGGCCCCAATCATAGGTCACCACAACCTCAAACTCCTGGGCTCAAGCAATCCTTCCACTTCAGCCTCCCAAGTAACTGAGATTACAGGTGCAATCCACCACACCTGGCCAAAACCAAGTCTTAATTGGCTCATATAACTGAAAACTCCAGCAGTAGTTTGGCTTCTGGCATAGCTAGAATCAGGAATTCTAATAATAACTACATTCCCTCTTCTCTTCCCTCTCCATCTTTTACCCTTTCCTGCTTTCTTTGGTCTTGGCTTCATTTTCAGGCATGTTTTCTCCAAATGGAAGTCTAAACTGTCCCCTGCAACCCTGATGTACATGATCTTAACTCCTGAACTTTCCAAAGGAGAGTGATCTTCTCTTTCCTTTCATATCAGTTTTCAAAGAAGGACCCAGAGTAGCCCAACCTGGGCCACATGTCCCCCCAGTGACAAATCACCCTGACCAGAGCTTGAGTGACTCGGACTGAACAGCCTAGAGCTCACAGCTGAAGCTGGGAAGGTGGGGCCCCAAATTATCAGTCCCACAAAGTGGAAGAGAAATAATTCCTTAAAGCAAAAGCCAGCTGCTGCACCAGAAAAAGAGGGAAGGCGTGTTAGGAAGGCAGAAACAGCAGAAGTCTATTACGGTCCTCTAACATTCAGCTCTGTGCATCATCCTGTCACCCAGCACTTGAGCTCCTCACCTGCTGCTCTCCTCTCTCCCTTCCGGCAAGCACACTCCTGGGAAACTTTCACGGTAGCTCTCTTGCTTTAGCTCAACCCCAAGGCCCCTCTTTTCCATACTCTAGCTCAGGGGGGCAGACCCTATTCCAGTGGCATTGGCCACCTGGCAGGATGTTCACGTGAGCAGCAGGGGTTCAGGTGTGCTGGGGACTGAGGCAGGGGGAGGTGGAGATGAGGGATCAGGGTGAAGAGAGGAATTCACTGTATGTGAATGGGGACAACTTTACAAATAAAGATAACAGGAAAGAAAATACAATAAATGGCATGACACCAAATGAAGAAGAAAATTATTTTACAGCAGGAAGAAACAAAAACTATTATTAAAGGGAGATACCATTATTTTTTAATGAACACAAAGCAAAAGATAAAGAGCTATGAAGGGAAAGGAGGAAGAGTGTACGGCGTGCATCTCAGAGTGTGGTCCCTGGACCAGAGCATCAGCATCACGTGTAAAATACAACTCCGAACTTGTCAGAAGCCCCAGAGGTAGAACCGTCCAGGTGAATCTGATGCACAAATTTTCTTAGACCTTTTGTTCTAGAGAATGGTAGATCCTTCCTATCTAGAGATCCATTTCTTCTTTTAAAGCAAGGTGCTGGTACTCATCTTTTAGCAATTTGTAAAATGCCTCCTTTCTAGTCTCTTCTTTCTATTCCTTTTTCCTTATTTCCCGTAATTTTGATCTCTAGCCCCTGAGCACTACACAAACCGTCAGGTGTAGGTCAGTGAATGTAGCTAGAGATAAATAAGAAAAAAATAAAGAACAGCTCAACATTTCTCAGCATTTATTAGCAAGGAGGAATCACATGAATCAACCAAATTTTATCTTTGAACTTGCTGCTCACAAAAATGGATCATTTATTTAAACTGACCTATAGAGGAAAAAGGCTTGCACATTCTTTGTTGTGCACTATTTTACACATACACAGACACACAACTATTGTAGAAATCAAACATTAAAGTTTCTTCTTATCTTATAAAGAATAATGTTTTTAAACATTTTTTTCACAACTAATATGCTAATGTTTTAACCTGTGAAGTGTGCAGAGACATATTCAGTGTGCACAAAAAAGGAAGCAGTTACAGGTCAAGAGCAAAGAAGCAGAGAAATGATAGTGAACACCTGCATGGCATTTACATGCCAGGCCCTGCTCTAAGTGCTTGACGTCCCTGGGCATATTCAGCCCTCACAGCAGCACTGTGACTTGCATGCGTGCTGCTGCTCGCAGGCCCCTCTACAGAGGAAGATGACACACAGAGAGGCACTAACTTGCCAAAGATCACACAGTCTGGATTTGAAGCCAGGATTTGAGCCCGAGAATGTGTGCTCTTAACCACCCTTCTTCTTAACTTCTGCTGCTCACCGCTCTTCAATCTACCTCTAAGCAGAATGCAGTGATATTATTGTAGCTTTCAGCAGGTCAAGGGCAGCAGGAAGAGGCAGAACAGAGATGATGAAGGAAACACGGAGATGGGAAGAACAAGACTGGACAACAGGGCCCAGAGTAGCAGAATGAAAATGAAAGAACATGGAGTCAAGGAAGGAGAAGCTCGAAATGGGCTGATGGAGTTCATAGGCAAGGACGAAAAGCAGGGAGGCTGTGAGAGAGTAAAGGGCTCGTGCCTGCTCCGGAGAGGCTGAGGATAAGTTCCCATGATGAAGACATGGGAAGCAACAGGGAAAGGCAAAGGGAACAGAGGCTTGAAGGGACAGCAGGAAGGAGCCAGTCCTGGGAGGCAGTGACAAGAAGAGATGAGTTTAGAAAACAGGACCTGGGTCCAGAAAGATAAAATAGAAAGAATGCAAAAATAAAAAGGAGAGGACAACATGTAAAGAGAAGGTCCTCTTCTCGGGCATACCAAATGCCATCATGCCCTACAGCCTCTGATAGAATAAAATCAAAACATCATTTGAGTAATAAGCATGTTATCAACCTCATGACACACACAAGAGAGCATTCGTTAATAAAAATTTAAAGATTTGGATGCAGCACCAGTGCCTGTGCATTTCATCCATCAGTTCCCCAACTGCTTGTGATCTTTCACTTCTTAAATAATAGACAGAAGAGACCAAACCCTATTGGCATTCCCTGAATGCTCAGTACATGTCCCAGTGCTGTCAGTAGGGCAACCACAGAGACAGGAATGAGCAATATAAAACTGTTTTTAATTGCCTTTCAGAGAACGTTTGAAATGTGCAAACTAATACAACTTCTATGTAAAGTAATATGGAGAAACCCCAAGAGCTACAAGTAGAACTACCATTTGATCCAGCAATCCCATTACTGGGCATCTACCCAAAGGAATAATAGACATTCCATAATAAAGACATCTGTACCTGAACGTTTATAGCAATGCAATTCACAATTGCAAAGTTGTGAAAACAACCCAAGTGCCTATCAATACGTAAGTGGATTAATAAAATGTGGTATATGTATACCAAGGAGTTCTACTCAGCCATAAAAAACAATGGTGAACTAACATGTCTTGTATTATCCTGGAGAGAGCTGGAGCCCATTCTACTAAGTGAAGTATCCCAAGAATGGAAAAACAAGCACCACATGTACTCACCATCAAATTGGTATTAACTAATCAACACTTATGTGCACATATGGTAGGTAGTATAGGTTGGTGCAAAAGTAATTGTGGTTTTAGCACTGTTGAAATTTGCCCTTTGATATTGGAATACATACAAAAATAAATGTGGTTATGTTATACATCATTTTAATGCTAATTTCCCACTTTATTTTTTTTTGCTGATGATTTATTACTTGCTGTTTATTTTACATTTATTTTAGACTATAGAAATGATATTGGACAAAAAAGCAAATTCGAGCAATTTTCTTGACTTCAGAATGGTTCGTGAAGCAGTGAAGACAACTTGCAACACCAACAATGCATTTGGCCCAGGAACTGCTAACAAACATACAGTAAAGTTGTGGTTCAAGAAGTTTTGCAAAGGAGAGGAGAGCCTCTGAAGATGAGGAGCGCAGTGGCCGGCCATGGGAAGTTGACAATGACCAATTGAGAGCAAACATTGAAGCTGATCCTCTTACAACTACATGAGAAATTGCCAAAGAACTCACCGTGGATCATTCTACGGTCATTCGGCATTTGAAGCAAATTGGAAAGATGAAAAAGCTCCACAAGTAGGTGCCTCATGGGCTGACCGAAAATCAAAACATCGTCGTTTTGAAGTGTCTTCTCTTATTGTACGCAACTACGATGAACCATTTCTCAATCAGATTGTGGCCTTCGATGAAAAGTAGATTTTATACAACAACCAGAGATGACCAGCTCAGTGGTTGAACTGAGAAGAAGCTTCAAAGCACTTCCCAAAGCCAAATTTGCACCCAAAAAAGGTCATGGTCACTGGTGGTCTGCAGCCCCTCTGAATCCCGGGGAAACCATCACATCTGAGAAGGACGCTCAGCAAATCGATGAGATGCACCGAAAACTGCAACGCCTGCAGCTGGCATTGGTCAACAGAAAGGACCTAATTCTTCTCCATGACAATGCATATACCACACGCGTCACACAACCAACGCTTCAAAAGTTGAACGAATTGGGCAACGAAGTTTTACCTCATCCGCCACATTTACCTGACCTCTAGCAACCGACTACCACTTCTTCAAGCATCTCCACTTTTTTCAGGGAAAACGCTTCCACAACCAGCAGAATGCAGAAAATGCTTCCCAAGTGTTCCTCGAATCCCAAAGCATGGATTTTTATGCTATAGGAATAAACAAACTTATTTCTCATTGGCAAAAATGTGTTGATTGTAATGGTTCCTATTTTGATTAATAAAGATGTGTTTGAGCTTCATTATAATGATTTAAAATTCATGGTCCGAAACCGCATTACTATTGCACCAGCGTAATAACATTCATCAGGTGCCAGGCAGGTGGGAGTGGGGAGGCGGGGATGGGTATATTCATACCTAATGTGTACGGTGTGTACTGTCTGGGGGTTGGGCATGCTTGTAGCTCTGACTTGGGTGGGGAAAAGGCAATATATGTAACCTAAACATTTGTACCCCTGTAATAGTCTGAAATTTATATAAAATTGAAAATAATTATACCTCAAAAAAAAGAAAAAAAAAGAAACGAGCTGTGGTGAACATAGCCCAACTCAGTGACACAGAAGCACGGACTGGCAGCTACTGGCTCAGCCAGGGCTATGCAGATCTGCGCCTTGTAGGGCCACAACGGTTCAACGCAGGGATGGCTGGGCCTTGTGTCACTTTACCTGAGTTCCCAAAAGGGTAAAAGAATGGGATTGAAGAGTTAAAGGCATATAGCCAAAAACAATTTGGAAATATTTTGCTTATAGACCAGAGAGATGGGAATTCTTACTTGCAATGGATTTCGCCTTCCGAGTAAAATCCAAATGCAAGACCTTCCTTTACAATTCCAGGCCTCCCAGTCCCAGGCTTCCCAAACTCACCCGATGTGAGCAATCACTTTAAGTGCTTATTTTAAACAGAAAAATGTTTGCCAAAAAATGTACCCTAGAGATTCTGAATCAATATATCTAGTGGGGCTAAGGAATCCTTTTTTTTTTTTCCCACAGATACACCCTCATGTACAATTATTAATAATTTTCTTGTCGGACTGTTTAGGAGGCACTGATGTGCCCTGTACACCAGCTAACTTGTTATTTAATATTTCTTTTTGCTCAAGCATATCCTGCCTCTTTCCTACCCATACAGTTTGCATCACACATCTGCTTTGCTGCTTTCTAGATTGCCCACATCCTATGTTCTCCTATGGAAATCCTAGCCATTTTCCAAAGGGTGAGATTTCTTGATCTCACCAGGTGAAAGGGGTCTCTGCCTCTCCTCTGGCACAAGTGCTCCAGTTTGAGCTTGTCTTGTGGCACTGCTCACATGCTACCTTGGATTATGGGTATAGTACCCAACTTGTCCTGTTTACTAGACTGCAAACTCGTTGAAGGTAGTAACTATGTCTTCCTAGATATAAAATGTTTAGCACCATGCTTGGGACATTGTATCTCTTTCAGAAGTATCATTCCTCCCTTCCCTTCCCTTTTCCCTTTTCATATCACTTCTGTGTGCAGCAATATGCTTTGCATACAGTATATGTTTACTAAATTTATGTTGAATAAATGAATAACAGAAATAAGAACTTTTGGAGGCTTTTGGTAATTTGTATTACTTTTTGATTTACATAAAATAAGTTTAGAAAAAAAGTGCCTAGAGACATTTAGCATACAGAAGGGAGATGTTTTGTTTTTCTCCATAGGTATCTCATAAATTACAATGTTAATGTCTTGGCCAATGAATTTTGGGACATTTTTAGGATAAACAAGCATATAACTGAGTATCCAAAGATGCATGTATACAAAACTCTTCAGAGAACTAAAGAAAGATACAAAGTAAATGGGGAAAGATTCTCCTATTCTCATCGACACAGAGCTTTGTTTAAATATAAAGAAATATAATATCTTTTGATATAATTATTATATCTTCTCCTAAGTGCTTCAAATTTCTATTCAATTCTATTTGTTTCATATATATCTTTAAATCAAATGCATTTTTACTTCCATAACAATTATTCCAATGAGATTAATATTTATTATTTTTATATTTAATATAATTTAAATATAAACTTTATATTTCATGTAATTATTCTCTGTATGATTGTCATATAATCTAATCATTATATGTTTGGAATATTCTTATATTATTAGAATATTAATTTTTGCAGCAATTTCACTTGGTGGAAGTTTTGGTCTATTTGCCAGTCATTACCAAGTATCCTAAATGCCATACAAGAGATCATTTGCTTACTTTAGGTGACAAAATTATCCTATGTATCTATATAATTCTCCAGATCATTCTCCAGTTTCCTGAATTGAAATTAAATTTCCATCAATTCCATCCCGATGTGTAATACTGGCTTTGCAAGGTCCCCTCCTGTAAAACATCAACTTAATTGGATAATAATCACTTTCATCCATATATTATGCTTATAAACATCTCTATACAACCAGATGCAATTTCTTCAGAAATCAGGGAGACTTCTATATGGCAAAGAAATCTTTTCCAGATATACTTTTATGATTATGTGTTAGTATTTTGATATAAAACTACAAAATGACCATGTTCTGATGTTGACTATGCAGCTATGACCACGTTATGACAAGCATAAATTCACATAAAAAAACAAAAACTTTAAAAACACACTCCATTATCCAAATGTTTCTTAACATCCAGATGTTTGGCATTTCAAAAACAAAATACATGGGTAGCAATTAAATGTTTTTAGTTCACACCAAGATATTTTGCTTCCTATAAGACTGTCTAAGAATCTTAGAGATATTATCAAATTTTTCTGATAATCATCTCCATGGTCAATGTAATCAAGGTCATACAATTTGAAATGTAGATTATTTCCTGTCTTTAAACAATGCTCAGTGTTGTTGGCTCTAACCTAGCATAAATGCATAGCTTGTAAATTTCTTCTGCATGCACTGCATTCCAATCTTCACAAGTGAGGACTTTAAATAGCAGCTTATCATTATGTCAAAATTCCTTAATGCTTTTACACAAGAAAGAAGGCATATAAGGAAAATAAGAAATCGAACTGTTCCAGATCATCACACGGCTATTTATGTGGTAAATGGGATGCACAGTGACCTCTAAGAATTGTAATTGTTCAGCTATACAAGGCAGCTGATACATTTAAAAGATGAGTTCTTTAGGAATTGGTTAAACGATGACAATTCATTTGGAACTAGTTCAAATGCCTTTCTGTTGCAGAATGTCAGATGTGAAAAACTTCCATGCATATGCCCTGTGGCATTATATAAAAATAGCATCTCTCAGTGCAACTTGATCACCAAGTAATGTGGCTGAGGATGGAGACAGGTAACAAGTAACAATAATTTGTGGCTATGCAGCTTTAACAACAACAAAAAAATGCAACCTAGTGAACTCTTCTCAGTTAGCAATCAGGATCCTTTCATTCATCTGAATGATAAATACTGAGAGAAGAAAAGAGGGAAAAGACCCACAAATATTTTACCTCAATTAATTCCAACAGAATGCTGGAATGTATGTGTCAGAATCAGCCATTATTAAACCTGGTATATAATTATAGCAAAACATCTTGCAAGATCTTGAAGCAATCATTTTCATTTTTCATTCCTACTTGGTGACTAAAAATTACCATTTCAAATTTCAATGAGTAATCCACATCAATTTTGGATATTTAAGAAGTCACATAGACCTGAAGATAGTACAAAATTTACAAAAGTATTCAGATGCAGGTATCTGTCGTTCTCAGACAGGATGCTGCAATGTTAACACTGCTTTATTTAGAATGGTACATATGTGGTAAATAGAAAAAAAATGTATGCACTTTAACACTCCTCAATTATATCTATATGACTGAAATAGCACCTGAGGCTGAATAGTCTGTGCTGGAACAAAATAATCATTTTAATGTGAAATGTGTACCAGTCAAGATAGTTCATATCCTCTCCTTTATCAGAATGTGGGAGCTTTGAAGACAGAAGTCTTATCTGCATGCTTCACAGCTGATCATCTCTGTGCCTAGAATAGCACCTGGCATATAGTAGATGCTCACTAAATATTTGTGGAATGCATGAGTGAATTCAATCTTTAACACACACTTCTTGAGAGTCTACTCCTTTTACCACATGGCTAGATATCAACGGAGATGCAAAAACTGGATGATCATGCCCTGGTCTATGATGAACTTGGTCTATTAGAGGAAAAAGACATGGACAAATCTGATGAAAATGCAAGTCAGTAAAGGTTAAGTATCACAGGAGTGACACTCAAACATAGGATACTAGGATATGTGGCCTTCAGAGGAGAGAGAAGGCATTTCAAACTAGGTGACCACAAATACCCACCTACTGTTTGCACTCTAGATAAGTAAAAAAATAATAATAGAGAACCTAGCTCTGATTCCTTCTGTGAAAGCAGCCTAGTGAGAGAGTAAGGAGAAACTTCCAGAAAGTTAGTCTGAGGTTGTGAACACTCAATCAGCTATGTGCCAGTCTAGACATTTTGGGAGAGGAAAAAGGGACTTGCAAGATTTTACACAACCACATGAGTGGCTATTTTATTGTTGGTTTTTAATTGTTGTAGAATCGCCAAACTTCTGGTTTCCAAAAGGGGCCACAGCAGAAGTGCTAAATACCTTGAGAGAAGCTGTTCTGGTGATATGGTTCATCAAACCAAACCAGGAAGAAATACCTGCTCTCATAAGAGTTCTGGTCCAATTTTTCCAACTCCAGAAACAGAACTTTTGCCTGAGAAATGAAACTTTTGGATGGTCATTCAACACAAGCCAAAAAGCCTTTTGAGGTTCTCCAACTGCTGCTTGTCTTCTACCATAATTCTTCTTATAATTACAGGTTTGTCTGATATGATCCCTGATGCATTATTTTCTTTACACATATCAATTTTTCCATTTTATAGTTGTGCTAGGAGTGATTTAAAGTTGTGGTGTTACAGAATTTAAATAAGACAGTTTTTTTATATTACCAAAATTGCCTGAAATGTGTATATATATTCATTACACAACTATCTCTGATTCGTTTCATTGGGTTTAGCACAGTGGGATGTGTTAAAATATAAATAAAGCGCAGCTTTTTTCTGTGATTAGTAAAAAGCTTTTCCTAAGATTTGCTTAACCTCTTGCTGTGTGCAAATGCTGATGGATTCCATTAAAGGGTCGGTGTGATGCTAGCTAATCTGAATTCCCAGCAGTTTAGGCTGAAGGAATTGTTTCTGTCACTCAGACCAATCAGAAGAAAAGACAACCAGCAACAGGAGTGCTATAGGATTGTCACACTGTCTCTTTACACTTTGATGATACTTTTTAGAAGACAATGATTCAGTCATCCTTCCTGCTGAATGCTTAACATAGAGTATCAAACCAAGTGTTATGCTGCAGAACCCCAGGTGTGTTTTCTTCCTTTGAGCTTAGGCAGCAAGCACGACAAGCCTCCCTTTGCTTTTGTATAGTTCACTCCAAGCTTTGCTTGATTTTGTGGACCCAGACAGTGCCTCAACCTAAGCTACATCTACGCAGCACACACCCTTGGCTCAGCACTAAGGCATCGCACTTCTGTATGGAAAGATACAAAGTACTTGCCTTCCCCAGGGTGAATTCTCACAGCAGCAAGTAGGAATAAACATTGAGTCAGGCTGCTTCTTGGAGGAAAGAGTATTCTTTGCTTTGCTTTTAGATGGGTGAGCTCGGAAGCACTGGAAGATCCATTTTTATAGCATCACTTATTCTGGAGCAATGGAAAATTGTTTGGCAGTCTCTCACAATTGTTTTTTATTTTATATTTTTTGATACATTTACCATATGACCCAGACATCCCACTCCAAGGTATTTACCCAAGATAAATGAAAACTTATGTTCAGAGCTGGGCACAGTAGCTCACGCCTGTAGTCTCAGCTACTGGGGAGGCTGAAGCAGGAAGATCTCTGGAGTTCAAGACTCCAATGAGCTATGATTGCACCACTGCACTCCAGCCTGGGCAACAGAGTGAGACCGTGTCTCTTAAAATAATAAGAAGAAGAATAAGACTTATGTTCACACAAAAATGTGCACACCTCTTTTCATAATCATCAAGAAAGGGAGACAATCCAAATGTTTTTCAGTGAGTTAATGATAAATATCCATTCGATGGAATACTACTCAGCAATAAAAAGGAAGGAACCAGTAATACTCCCAACAACTTGGATGAATCTCAAAGGCATTATATTGAATGAAAGATGCCAGTCTCAAAATGTTACATACTGTATGATTCCATTTATGTGACACTTTCAAAAAATATACGACTATAGCAACAGAAAACAGATCACTATTTGCAAGGATTAGGTGAGAGGGGGGAGAGAATTGACCAAAAGAGTGATGGAATTATTCTGTATTCCGAATGTGGTGGTGATTATACAAATCTATACAAATGTTTAAATTCATAGAATGGTATACCAAAAAATCATCGATTTTACTGTTTGTGAATCTAAATAAGAAAAAAAACATACACTGATACTAGAAATAGCAGAAAAGGAATATTTGAAGAAGTAATAGGTGAAAATATTCCAGAATTCTTCCATTATTTCTGAGGAGTGATAGCCCAGTGGGAGAACTTGAACAACAGGGGTCGATGTATCCCAGCACAACTAAAGCCCTCCAGCTGCTCCTGGAACCAGGTTGAGGAGTCAGCCACCATTCTTCTGGATATAGACAGAAGCCATGGAGTGTGACTACTATTTGAGAGGACTCCAGTGACTCCCACCATCACCCCTTAGCTTGCCATGACTTGAAATTGTTAGCATTAGAGCACTTCCCCAGGCTTAAAGTATGTGTCTTCATTGTGCTATTCCAATATGAATATGTTAACTGGGAAAAAGAATCTATTGGTGCTCTACCAAGAAGTTTTTCAGATAAAGGAAACTCAGAATATGGGAGAACAGCATACAAGGCAGCTGTATTTGCTGGACGGACAGAGAGAAGACAGCTGGAAGGGATGGTCCCAAGTAAAGGAGACCTAGGTAAATCAGTGGAGGCCACAAAGGCACCACCACTGGCAAGGACAGTTCCCAACGAAGGGACAAGGCAGCCAGGTAAACACAATTCATTTCCCATAAACAGCATGTCTATGTCCATCAACATTAAAATAAGCCCCAGCTGCAGGGTGTATGAACTATGCATAACAGGTCCCATAATTGACACCTGACTGATTTAAGTTCCTCTGGGACAGGACCTATTTATTTCAGTGTAGCTATCCTTCCTGTGCTCCCAGAAGGTGCTTAATAGTTTTTCAAATGAATGGTATGGATCAATGAACACGCAAGGTTTATTAAGAAGTTCAGACTGGTGATGACAACACTTCAGCCAAATTCCATTTCCACTTTCTTGTTCCTGTTTTCCAACCTACAACTCCTTGGTCCATAAAACACATCCACATACCTTGTCAGAGTAGAAACATGGCCTTAGAACCACATCATTTCCTTCTGAGTTTACAGGAGTGGATTAGATGAACAGGGAAATATCATACATTCTTCTCAATAGTGCCACAAATTTAACATAAATTCTACATTTTTTTCCTCTTTGACCTTTCTCTCCTTGACCTGCCTTCTCAGGGTCATTCCTCACTCTACCAGGTTGAAAATCCATCTTACTATTCTCAAGAAACATTTCCCTCCTCTGGAGAAAAGCAAAATTCAGACACCAACCACATTTCTGAAGTTCAGTCTCAAAAATGATTCAGATACTATCTAAATGTGTTTACTGTTTAAGAGTTGAGGCAGGTAATTGGGCATAGGTTTCACTTCCTCTGTGCTAGAATTAACATCTTTTTTTAGATTTCACACCCACACACATTAGTCTTCCTTGCTCCTTCCATCTTTTAATGTGGACATCGAAACATTTACTCACTTTTTATACAGATGCACCAATACACATCACTGATGCCTTTCTCTCTTAAACATTGTACAGGAAGCAGTTACACAGAATTATATCTCCAAAAAGTATCATCTGGGTGCTTTTTACTGTCAGTTTTTGTTGAAATTACATTTTTCATGTATGTGTGCATGTACACACACACACACACACACACACAAAGGAGAACTTGTGATTCCATTTGAAGACTTATATACTATCCAGAAACATGAAAATGTTAAGCAGGCATCACTGCTACTGGCTCCAGCCACATAGTATCTCTTTTCATTAAAACAGAACTTTTTTTCAGCAGTAAGAGCATGGCAAGACCTGAAGGAGGTCCAGCGTTTTGGCACAGAAGCTCAGACACAGCTCTACTGTTTAACACTGAAATGCTATTTATTAGATAAACATTACATTGAAATAGCCAAAGAACATACAAGGCCATTACAAGAGTGAACTTTTTTTTTTTTTTTTTTTGCCACCACTTATTTCTTTTTATGTTATCTCCTTAAAGAAGGACTTTCATACCAGAGCAACCTTGGGGAAAATGAGACCACAAAAAAGGCATTCATGATGGTGATTTTCTAGCCCCTCCATTCTATTATTTTGGATATTTCCTTTTGAACATGGCTTTCTTTCCCACAGCTATGCTTGGCCTCCTGGTTTGCAATGACGTGATGTCTGTGTTGGTGACTTCCCAAACTGCCACTGGGAAAATTAGTGCCACAAATTTAACATAAAGAGCTAAATTCTAGCCTCAGTTGTTTCACTCTCATTTAAGGACTCTTTGACTGTAAATGTAGTCTTGATATAGGCATTGTTTTTTTTTTTTTTTTTTTGGTTACCATTTCTGGGAATGGATGAAAAAACAAAGGCAAAAATAACATCCAAATTCC
Source organism: Eulemur rufifrons (assembly GCF_041146395.1). Classification (NCBI taxonomy): domain Eukaryota; kingdom Metazoa; phylum Chordata; class Mammalia; order Primates; family Lemuridae; genus Eulemur; species Eulemur rufifrons. The sequence goes on along the minus strand of NC_090998.1, from coordinate 33,278,692 downwards.
AGACGTATATCACTAGTATTGCATCCAATTCCTCCCAACTTTGTCAACCAACATTTATCAGGCACCTTCTGTTTGAAAGACAGCAAACAAAACTCTCCAGGGGCTGCTAAGATAAATGAGAAACATTATTACTGTCAAAGAACTTTCAATCTAGTGAGAATACGAGGGGGAAAAAAATCTAACTGCATACGTACTTCTAGATGTGTACAAAATGAAAAATACAAATAAATGGAAATTTTAGAGGACAATGAAGAAGATAGATTAAGTTAAGGAAGTTTTAAAAAAGAAGAATGATTTGAGCTGGGCCTTAAAGAATGGTTTAAAGTACAAAAGATTGAAATACGAGAAAATAGAGAAAAAGGCATCTGCAAACACCAGAAACAGGCAAATGAGGTGCATGTTTAGAGAACAGTCTGTGGCCATGTCCTCCATGGGCAGCATGTGCCACCTTGTGTGCCACCAGTTCAGGCCAATCGGTGTCCCAGGCTTGTAAGGGGAGGGTTGACTTCACCCCCTTACAAGGGCTGACCAAAAAGAGCCAAGACCAGAAATAAATTAGACTGGACCTAATTCTAATCTAAAGGATTAGAAGACAGACCACAAGAATGTTAAGATAAATTGAATATTTATTCCTAAGCATGATTAAGAAACTTCAAACCCCTAGATGCCCACTGCCATTTGTTGTAGAACTGAGGCCCAATAAATATTTTTTTAAATCATGAATGAATGATGGAAAGAATAAGAAAATTGATAAAAATTTTTGTAGGTTGGTCAAATTATTAGTAAACTGTTAGATTTGGGTCAATCTATCTGGGAATGGTACTGTTTCAAATTTATCATTTTTTTTTTTTTTTGCTCACATAAGTACACTTAAAACATGGCCTATTTATTCAAAGATTGTTCATATTCAAATATCTCACCATCTCCTTGGGCACATATGTCTTCTCCTAGAGCATATTTTTGTAGCTATAGATGGGAAGAAATTCTTGGAGCATCCACACATTTGATTTTAGAGTTGTTGAAAATGAGAGTATTTCTTTTTTAACTTTCTTCCAGGGCCTCCACTTTTCAAACCGGAATGCTGTGACAGTACTTATGCCTATAATCTCCCAACATGACCCAGCAAGATAGAAAATGTAAGGCAGAAAAGATCAATTGCTGCTGAAAACGCAGGCTCATCACAATTTATTTTAAAAGCCCAGGACTAATGTAAAAAGAGTAAATCTATTTGTTTTTAAGGAAAAGCTTTCTTCAGTTCCACTTTACGAGATGATTAATGGCAGTGATTTTCTCGCATGTTCCGCTGATCTTGCTGAACTGCCTTCCCTGAATCCAAGTGGCAGTTGGGACTGAATAGCTTTATATCTTCTGGTATCACATGTCCTGCCTCAAATGTAATTACAAGTTTCTAGAAGCTGAATATAAAGAACTCATTTAGAAACGGCTGTTCAGGTTGTTTACTATAGACCATACATAGAGTTATTCAGAACTATAAACTCATTCAGTTACTAATAGGGCTTTAAAAAAATGAATAAACCTCTTGAAACTGGGAGGTTTTACTTTAATCAGTACCTCGATGTTAAATTTTGCCATTAGACCAAAGTCCAAAACTGAGGTTGGATTTTGTGCCGTTACAGTGTAAATCGTTCACTGGTCTGTGTGCTCACATGGACCTGGTTCTCGGGTGCTCACTAAACAGCCTTAGAGCTGACAAGCAAGAAAAGGAAGTGCCTCTTTGTCTGTTAACGAAAAGTGATGGTTGTCAATCTGGAACTATGAGTCATCGTTCACTCTATAGCTTTAAAGCAACAATAATCCCAGAAAAATTCTAATTAGCAAATGGGTACCTTCCATGTGCTTTTGAGTTTGGTTTGCATTGTCATTTTGAGCTTTCATTTGCTTTGTCAACATCTTGGCCCTTGTTTTCCCTTTGGCTTCCTTTAAACAAAAAAAAAAAAAAAGTAAATTTTTGTATTTTCTACCCTATTTCAGGAGTTGAAAAATCCTATGACACAAATACATGTGAAAAGGGACCTGTCCCAAAGTTGACTGCAACAATTTCTGTAAGGCAGTAATAATATTACTTAAATTAAAAACCATTGGAATCTTCATGAAATTGTATTCATTTCTAATAAGCTCTTTTTTGAAACGTTAACAAGTTTATCTGTTCTTTTTCAGTCAGCTCCATTTCTATTCTCAGTAACAAAATAAATTATCACGGTTCTTTATTTAATCTGACAGCTCTCAGATTGCTGCTCGCCCATATCAGAAACAAAATTATGAAAGATCATATATCTTCAAATACAATATTTCCGTATGAAATTGTGAGGCCAGCTATCTTGACTGGTAAATGACTGGCAAGATTGGGTTTCGTTACACAGTAAATGGAATTTCTGCCATTGCCAATATTCTGTCATATGTATATTCACATATCCTCATCATCATGGGCAAAAAGCATTTCAGATAATGATATCCCAGAACTACTGCTGCCGGGAGTACTAAACGGGATGCACGAGAGACTCCCTGCATCTGCATTTCTGCCCAATGGGGAAATCTATTTCAGTTCTGACTCCAAGCAGAGAGCTGCTTTTCCTGCCAACCCCCGGTACCATGATACACAGAATGCTGATTCCATAAGGACGATATGCAAATGCAGGACACACTGAAGTGTGAGAGGGGGAGGGTGCCTCAGTTAACACGCAAACATTGTCATTAATTAGTAAAGCAGACAACCAGCATTTGCAGGGCACATTGGAGAGAAAAGTCAAATGACTTAATAAAAATAAACTTCTAAAAACCTGAACTTGGAGCAAATGAACAGGAAAAGACAGAATAATTTGCGATTGCCCACAGCACATGTCATCATTTCGTGGACCTTGCCCAGCAGCTTCCGGTGACCAGAACTATTCCCTTTATCAAAGGTTATTTAGAAGTAAGGAACTGGAAACTACCTTCGTAATGGAGTGGGGCCCACCCCAACGACCTCACTTTACCTTAATTGTTTCTTTAGAAGCCCCTTCTCCAAATACAGGCACATTCTGAGATACAGGGGTTTGGGACTTCGACATACAAATTTGGGGCAGCGACAGGGAGTGCTAGTCATCCCCCAACAGGCTCTGTGTGCTCCAGGGGTGAGAAGAGAGCACCAGAGTGGCTGCAGGATGGTGAGGCAGAGAGTGGAGGGGGAGGAGGAGAGGGGGAGAAAGGACTCCAGATTTTATCCCACGTGTGTCATTCCAGGGCTTAGCACAACCTAAGCTAAGCCTTTTCCATGACTTCAGTACTTTATTCAGTGCACTTTATTCTCAGTTTCTGCATGGCATTCATATTGCGCCGACTTAGTGCCAAGTTGTATACATTTTTCTGTGCTATTTTGAAATCACTGGCACATAACAATGATAAAGTAGTCCTCGTGTCATAGTATTATCACGAGGATTTACTAGGTGACAGCTAGTCTGAATGCAGGTGGGCACCTAGCACAGTGTCTGAAACAGAGTAGGCACTCATGAGTGGCAGCTACTTACCATCATCACCATCAGAGGCCAGCCCACGTTCCCAGGCAGGAGCAATGTTCTCTGTGACTACTCAAAAAGAGGGCAGCTTGAGGCTTGTCCCCGAAGAAGCTTCTCCAGACACTTCCTCAAGTAACTGCAAAGCAAGCTCAGAATGTAAGAAGACCATCTACTCACCAGCTTTAGAACATTGTGAGGAGACAAACTTGTGCGTTGGTTGGGATCCAACCATCTGGGACGGTGGTGGCCTGGGCTCACTCTCCAGAGGGACAGCAGACTTTCTCCTCCCTCACACCAGCTGCCACCTGAGCCAACGGCAGAGCCTTTTTTTGGCCCTTTCTCCGTGCCTCACCCTCCGAGGCAGTCCTTCCTGTACAGCCTCCTGCTCTAGCACCTGTGTCTGATCCCAACATAACATGAGTAAGAATGAAGAGAAAGGAACGGGTGAGAGAGCTTTTTGCCCCCAGTTGCTGGAAACAAAAGCCCTTGGAAAACTGCAGAAGGGCTTCGGCTTGTGTGAACAACTATGTTCTTTTCCATGATGAGCAAGTAAGCACAGAAGCCTTCGATGACACTAGTGGAGGTGAGTTAATCATTTGGGCCCCTGCGTGAACTAAAGGAGAGATCCAGGTGTCTCCTAGGACACCCCCAGAGGTTTACACCAAAAGGGAGTTCCCACAGCTACCTTCTCTCAAACCCACCTCATTCCTCAGCTGTCCCTCATGTCCTGCCTGCACCCTGCTTGAACTCTTGCCACAGGCCATGCCTAAGTGGCGTCACCACCTGTGGATTGGAAACTGAGTCTCTACCCACTATTCCCAAACACAAGAGGAGAAGGGAAAGATGAGAATAAGCATAAGGGGAAAAGAAGAGGGTAAGAACAGAGGCTGAGAAGACAGGGGAAGGGACATGTTCCTGGCATCCATTTGGGAGCTCTGAACACATTTTCAAGAAACATTGTTTTCCATGGTGTCTATGTCAAATTGTCCCATTCGTACTCTTACCTGGTATTCCCTGAAAGAGCAAAGTCCCCTCTATCATGGGTCACATAGGCTCTGACGGCTAGCCAGGGAGCACGGCCTCATGCATGACTTTGCTTCTGTTGGAAAGTACATTACGAGCCCAGCTGGGATTTGTAACATACTTACAGCATATTTTCTTTCCCTGACCACATGTGGCAGGCAGCATAATGGCCCCCTCCAAAGATACTCATGTCCTGACCCCTGGGTCCTGTGAATATGTTACCTTACATGGCAAAAAGGACTTTGCACATGTGATTAATGTTTAAGAGCCTTGAGATGGATAGATTAATCTGAATTACTTAGGTAAACCCAACCAAACCATGAGAATCCCAAAGGCAGAGAAACCTTTCCAGTTGAAGCCAGTCAGAGGAAGGTATGTCTATGAAAAAATGATCAGAGATATGCAACCCTGAAGTCTTTGAAGATGAAGGAAGGGGGCCACCAGCCAAGAAATTCAGGCAGCCTCTAGAAGCTGAAAAGGGTGAGAAATGGATTCCCCCTAAGCACCCCCAGAAAGGAATGTGGCACTTGATTGGACCCAGTGAAACTAATATGGGGCTCCTACAGAAGCATGAATAATAAATGTGTGTTTAAGCCATTAAGTTTGCCATAATTTGTTATGGCAGCAATATAAGACTAATACATCACTAAAGTAGTGTGTGCTTACTTTGGGAACTTTGAGAAAACATTTAAAATAGAAACAAAATCACCCATAAGTCTACTCGCCTACAATATCCGTGACTAACATTTTGAGGTATACCCTTCCAGTCCGTTTAATTCTTACAAAATTAAAGAGCATCTTTAACCTATTTTTAAAAACATAAATATATGCTTTTTGCCCATGAAAAGTAGAATCATTCTTCTCATGTTATCTTTGTGATCTGCTTTTCTTCTATTGTGTGACTATTTCCACAAACCATTACATATTTTCTATTTCAGTGTTATTTTAGTTACATAATATTTCATCTTATAATTGTTAAGATCAAAAGTTTGTAAAAAATATTTTAAAATTGACTGTTGCACTCACTTATAAACTTGTAATCATGGATTGTATATACATATTTTTAATTTGCACAATTATGTTATAATGCAACTAGATTGTATTCACTTATAAATGTGTAATAGTATATATTATCACACTGTTATTTTTCATCACCTTGTCTTTTCAATTCCCACCCAAAGACCTCCCCACTTAGAAGTTGCAGATGCATCATCACCACCTATGATCAGTCATGCATTGGCCTACAAGTGTCAGAATAGAAAAATTCAAACAGCTTATAGATTAACACATTACCAATATACATACTGTACTGTGTAAGTTAGCTATACCTAACTTATCAAAGAGTCTCCCTCTGGAAAGGAGATTTAGTTCAATTTTCCATCTAAGATAGGAGTCCATTCAACTGTAAGCCTTTGCCTAAATATTGCCAGTGCCTGGGAGCACCCTAAAAACTAGGTCAGGTTAATAATGTTAAGACAATTCTTATTAGTAGAAAATATAACCTTAGGTTAAAGCCAAGTCTGGCCCACTCTCTAATTTCTACCACTGGTCTAGCTGACCCTTGGGAGCAATATGCAATAACCCCACACTTTCTTCTCCAGGGTAGCTATTCATATATTTGAAGGCAATATTTATAAGCTTGAAATGTGTGGATCTCCTGTAGGAATGTTGGGATTCTGAGGTCATAACAGAATTGTAGTTCAGTGTGGTCCCTCTTAAAGATGTGTTTCAGGGATATTCTGTTGCCGATCCTCAGAGAAATGTCAGGCAATTCACTTGCAATTCAGAAGGCGACAAATAGAACAATTCTTCTCTCTTGGTGCTTCATTTTCTTGGATCTAAATTTCAAATTCCTGAAGATACTGAAATATTTTAAAGGATAAGGAGTTTAAAATGATCTCTTCCTCAGGGAAGAAAAACAGGAGATATACAAGGAGACATCCTAGGAGATCCCAGGCTAAGGATGGGTTAGAGTGGAATGGACAAGGTTATCCAGTTTTATGTTGCTCTATTTCCACATTGTTAGTCACTTAGCCTTATTACAGTCTTAATAAAATATTCCAATGTAGTCTCAGCTGTTAACTGGGTATTATAGGAAAATTACTCAAGTATGGGTCATGAAGTCCCTTTGGTGATAAAGGGCAGAATTGCCTTCCTGGTAGTAGTAATTAGCAAGAGACCTTTAAGGTAGTGATTACAACTAGGCCTCATCTTTAACACCAACACCAATCCATTAGAAAGATTTCAAGGTGGAATTCAGACCCAGCAGGAAAGAATGTTTTGATCAATTATTACTCATGTAAATCATGAATATGACAGATAGAGTGTCAATGTAGGTGAATGATAAGTTTCATCCCTGCCCTAAAGGAAGTTGCGCATCAAGGAACAGGGTTAGAGCCTTGAAGGGTCTGGCTTTTCTTTAATTAAAAAGGAAAATTCCTTTTATTAAGGAAGAAAATGTATTTAAGGAAGTTATCATTTACCCTATAATTTCATAAGATAATTTCTTAGGACAATTGTCTCCATTTCCTTCACATGTTCATCACTTAGCGTGGTTTTCAGATGGTTTGACATCACGATTGTGCTCCACGAGGCACATTCTGGTTTATCTCTGTACATTCTAAAATTCCGTGCCAAAAACTCCCTGGAAAGGGGTAGAGTGGGAAACAGCATAGCCACACACATCCCCAAGTAATGTTGGAAATGAAGAAACACAATAAAAACCACAAAACAGCAAGATTAGCCTCACATTTATTAAATCTAAGAAAAACAATGGAAGTGCATCTAAAGAGTACGGCACCACCAAAAAGGAGAGGCAGGAGAAGAACCCAAGGACGATGTCCCTGGTGGCAGAAATCCCACCAATAGCCAAAAGCTTACAGCCAAGGACAAGCAAATTTTTATTCTATACTTGAAAAAGAGTGAAAATTTAATAATTATTACAGAAATAAAAAGTGAAATATTTTATTAAATAACATTTAAGAAATAAGGCTTCATTGCAGAAAATATAATATTAGAGCTTTATATTAAACAAGTACCAGGCCTGAAACACAATTTTAAATGTTCATTATATTCTTGGGCAATTCTAATTTATTTGTTTATGTCTATGATTATTTTTCAAATGTGCATAAAACCAAAAATCACAGGACAGAATAAAGTTGAACAGTGTCTACTCTTCCTTTAGAAAACCAGGTGTTCTGTAATTAAAAGCTGTGTAATCCAAAGACCTCTTATGCGGCTGGCTTGGTCCCAGAAGCAGATCTCCTGCTGGCTACACATTAGAGACACCTGGAGAGTCCTAGGGTTTTGTGTTTGTTGTTTTGTTTTGTTTTTGTTTTTATTAATTCCAAAGTTGGCCAATTAAATCGAGCTTTCTGCAAAAACCTCTCCAGAGGATTCTAATCGGAAGCCGGGTTGAGTCCTACCTAAATTCTAATGCAGTTTTGCCTACCACCTTCAACTCTCTAACAATCACTCACCCAGAATTCCAGCCAGTAGGATGAAAATTGACCATGAAGTAGGAAAATTAAATTCTTCCTTCTCTTCTTTTATCAGATAACTTCTTTCTGTTCCCAATTAAGCCATGACCCAATACTTTCTCATTTATGCGAATTGTAGATGATGTGTCTAAGCTAGGAGGATTTAAGAGAAGCAAGGTGCCAAATAAAGACTGAGAGGTCAAACGTGTAAGTAATAAAAGTATTTCTTCAATCATGTTCATCAGTCCAAAGCTATGAAGAGTTAGTTCCAAAAGTGCAGATGTTTTTCAACAAAGTAAGAGCGTTTGGTACATTTTTTGGCAGACGTCAAGATAAAATCCATTTGCTTAAGAAGCCACTCCTTCTTTGATGTGGTTAATTATGACCTCTTGGGGTACATACCAGCCTTATCAAAATCCATCTGGGTACTGCTCTTTCTTGTAAAAATGCCTCCTGTTGCTTTACTATTAGTACTGCTTTCATGCCAACAGAGTTCTTGACAGTGTGTAATCCCAGCAAGACGAGGCTCCACACGGGTGCTTTGAGACCTGAATAAGACAGACCTAGCAATTGAGACATAAACTACAGTGAGAATGTGGGCACATTTGAAGACTGTAAGTTTCATTTTCATGAAGGTTTGTGAGTTTCATAAAAATTGTCAGTTTCAGTTTCATGGTAGGATTGCTTGAGCCCAAGAGTTCAAGTCCAGCCTGGGCAACCTAGGGAGACCGTGTCAAGAAAGGAAGGAAGGAAGGGAGGGAGAGAGAGAGAAAGGAAGAAACAAAAAAGAAAGAAAGAGAGAGATAAAAAGAATTTAGCTTGAGGAAAGCATGTGGATATTGAGAAAAATACTGACATTTGATGCTGGTTTGTACATATGGAAGAGAAAGACTATAGAGGTAAAATAATATGAAAAAGGAAAGATAGTAAAATATAGTCAGTGATCTTGGCAGATATAGAAGGAAAACTCTAAAGTATTTGTTAGGGAAGATAGCCAGACAGGATGAATTAAGAAGCCCAGGGGAATGGATAAACAGTTGTAGAATTCTAGCATGTGCTAGACTCTTTGAACTAGGTGATTTTATTCTTCATCTACACAACAAACCTGTGAGGGAAGAATTAATGATCTCCATTTAAAGATATGGAAACTGAAGCTCAGAAAGTTTTGGTGACCCAAACCTCTTAGCTAACAAGTAGCAAAAGCACTTTTTGAACCCAGGCCTTGGTCCTCTAAGCCCAAGCCTCACCCCAGTTAACCAAAGCTTCCTCCAGAACAGTATGTTGGGGGAATGGGCTTATCAGAATGATAAACAGTAGTACAGAGTCTTGCTATTCAGAGCATGCTATAGGGACCTTAGCGTGGGCATCACCTGGAAGCATGATTTTGGGCCCCACTCCAGAATTACTGAGCCACAATCTGCATTTTAATAGATCCCTAGTATGTGTATTAATGTTTGAGAAGCACTCATTGAATATCATTTTCCCTACACCACTCATTTGGGGGAATTTCAAGAATTCTCTAATCGAAAAGTCTGGAAAGAATGAGAAGCTAATTTCCATTAGGTCCTTTGCCAATTGCATATCGGACCCTCTTTAATCATTTCATCCGTGTTATGTACATATCAAATAGTTCATATATGGAACAGAATAAAACAAATCAAAAGTCAGTATTTCTGTGATTCAGCATAGAGAAGACGAATGCTTCTCAGCAGTATCCACTGAAAAGGCAATTCTCTGCCCACGTCCTTTCCTGTCCTTGCTATCCAAAGATCTATGACAGCCAACTTCAGCTCCTTCTCTACTGCTTAGACCTCAAAAACAACCCCTCACAGGCTGTACATGTTGTGTAGTAGGACTAGAAAAAAGTGTTGACTTTGGAAACTCGCCCTGAGTCTCTATGCACTGCTAGGGTTTAGGTAACTAAGACCCAGGAGACCTCATCCCGGTGTGGTCCCTCCCACTCTCTCACCCCCAAGACGCAGCCGGCTCTAGATAACTGGAAGTACAGAGCTCTCAAGGCTTCTGAGCTCTGTCATCCAGTTACCCAATGGCCTTGAGAAAGTCATTTGTCCTTTCCATGGCTCAATTGTCTCACCTGTAAAATGGGCCTTACCTAGTTCACAGGGAGACCAGGAGAATTAATTAGTGTTTGTAAAGCTTTGAGATACCCTAGATGAAAGTGGCTATATAAGTGTAAATGATTATCATTATCATCATCATTATTATTATTATGACATAAAGTATGGATGACAGATTAAGTATGGGATTGTATGTCAACCTCCTGAGGATGGTAGATTTCTGGATAAACAAAAAGTTCTGTAGACTGTCATTATCCACCTTCCTTTCCCATGTCTGTTCAGGAATGCATCATCATGTTTGCTAGGCTAAAAATGCAAAAGAAGTCCTCCTTGGTTCACTAGAGGTGAATTCAGATGCAATGGTAATGACTGAAGACAAGAAAGTCTCTTGAGCTGTGTATCTCCAAGATCGAGCAGAACTTGCTACCCATGTGAACTGTAACCAATCTGGTAAACGGTTATGGAGACAATTTGGAACCCAGCCTACCACTGAACCAAATTACCAAGTCAGTCCAATTAAATGTTTGTGTTTTCCTTTCAGACATACTATAAATGAAAGTACAAATAAATGCTGAGAAAATTTAAAATCTCCCCCAGATGATCCCACTACACAACAAAGTGAAGGAAATCTGTGGGGGATTAAGGCCACTTCTGTTCACCCTGAATAAAACTGAATCAGCCTCCAGCAGATGTTCAGCCTTTTTTTTTTCTTTTATTTTATTTTTATTTTTTTTTTTTTTTGCTACGACCTGGCCCTATAGTGTTTGTGTATAAGGGGGTTGAAAGTTCCAGATGCCAGCCAGGGAGAGCTGTCACAAAAAGAAACCATAAATTTGGGGGGGAATAGCTAAATAAGAGGTACTTAATGTGGGGTCCACACCGCTCTGGGCATCATGGGTCTGTGAAGTCTCTGAAATAGCATGAAAGCTTTTATGTGTATGCAAATTTTTATGGGGAGAAGGTTCACAGCTTTTAGAGATTTTCAACAGATTCTGAAGCCTAAAAGGATTAAGATCCAAATGTTTTCCTCCCATTTAATTTCACTATTTGTAGACATATGCAATTTTGGTTCCCCTGAAACCTTAATTCACATTACTTCCCAACATGGAAGTGATAACTGCATCTGATATCATGGTTTTCTCAACAATTTCTCCACTCTGATATGCTGGTCATTATGAGGAATAAGTTTAAGCCAACATAAATCGCATAACATGAATCTGGTTCTGATTTTATGTTTAGTTAGGGACACTTTGTTGTTGCAAACCTTCCTCCATTTGGAATAACATTTGTACTCCACTGTCCAAGTTTTTGACTAAACTTCTAAAATGCTTATACTGTTCATTTAACTGCCCTTTCACCATATTGAAATGACCAGGCTATGATTGAAATTTGGAGGAGAGGGAGTCTGAGAAAGCAGGGTTCTTTATTTTATTTCAGATAAGCTCCTAGAACACATACATATTTTCCAAAGCAATCAATCAGAATTCACTTGGCAGCTAAGCAATCCCACAGGCCCCAGATCTCTTACGTGATTTATGAGACCTTCTCTTTCCAATAAAGTTGAAAGTACCTGGAGAATAGCTTCTCACCCAGCATTTTTTAACCATAGCCTCCAAGCTAAGCCAAGACTTAGGAAGACACACAATGGGATGCAAAAATTCAAGGAGTGAAAGCAGAGATGGAACAAATTCTATTTGGAGGCAGAACATCCTCCTTAAATCACATTCTAGCTCAATGACTCTGCATTTTTCACTGATGCAAATACCAAATTAAATGTTGCTTTATACTATAATTCATAAAGGGTCACGGCAGCATTGGGTAGTATGAGAATTTTTTTTTTTTAATCACACAAACCACCTTGGGATAGTCAAAAGAACACAGGTCTGAGAGCTAGGAGGCTTGAGTCCTAAGCCACGGCTTGTTTCTTGTGTGAACTATCACTTTCCTATTTGTAAAATGAGGAAGGTCTACTAGAAAGTCACCAGGTCTAAAATTCTACACCCATTGAGCTCTAGCTGAGTACTCTGAAGATTATTTAGGGGCATCCTGCTGAGGTTTCTGATCTCAAACGTTAAATGAAAAGCTGTTTTATTCTGGGAGCTAAGCCTAGCACAAGATATTCAAGATAATTAAGACATCATTTGTCTGCCCTCAAAGAGTTCCCAATCTAACTGTATACTATTAACATAACATTATGGGATTAAACTAGCAGAATCAGCAAAGTTCCATGGGCACATAATGGGAGCGAACAGGGCCAGGGCATTTGAAACAGAGGAGGCAGCACATGCAAAGGCGTGGGCATGTGCAGTGCCTGGTGTGATCAGGGAACACATGAGCCCAGGACCTTGCTTCCTTCTCTATGCTGGTGAATCAGCACAGGCAATCCAAAACAAAACCCGAAGGCCTCCTTCTCTCTCTCCCTCCAGTTCATCTGTGCCCTACTTCCTTTACTTTTGACCCATCTTTGTGGCCTCTAGTTCTAGAGCCAAACAAAAGGCAGTCCCATGCCCAGAGAGAAGGACCTCCTGAAGGCCCCAAAGTTCCAAGTCCTTGTTTATCATTTCTTACTCCTCCTCCAACCCCCACCCCCACTCCCCAGTTCTGTTTGTTTGTGCCTAATAGGAGGAAGTATGGGAAGCAAAAGTGGGATTGCCTTTCACTTTTCTGCTGCAAAGTGAAGAATTATTTCACTTCCACCCAATTTTCCATTCAAATGTGTTTACTTCTTTCCCGTTGTGCAACTTGATTGACATTTCTGGAAGCGCTCCTTGCTCCTCTCTCCACATATTCCATTGTAAAATGAACGGGTCTTTTCTCTGGGGTTGCAGAGTGAGGAGGTAGAATGTTGGGCAAAATGCATTGCCAGAAGTATTAATATGTTGCTCTTCATAAAAGATGACAGTATCAGGAATGCTTGTTTACTTTTCTAGAAATGATCCTAGGTTGGTATTAACTCACTCTTTCATCCCATTTCTCTTGGGGTTAAGGGAACATGACTGCAAGGCAACTGAGCCAACAGTACAAAATCCAGGATTCACACTCAGATCTCCACCTAATGCTCATTCCAAGGCACTACATTAACTCATTAATATCAAACTAGCAAGCAATTGCAACTATCTACAGTTATTATGCTATTAGATAAACTTTCCCAATAGTATTTGATCATATAACAGATGTTGCTCTCAAAAAAAGAGTTCTGTAATCAAAGAACTTGAGAAAATGCTTGGTTTTAAAAATTAAACAGGTCTCTCTACTACAGGACTTTTCAGAGCCTTTAATTTGCTAATTTGATTGATAAATCTTCAAGAAAGTAATTCACAAACTTATTAGACTCCTCTTTCCCAAAGGATGTATGAATCGCTCTGAGAAACTATTAAAAATTAATGTTATGAAGCCCCACAGAAGCAGCCCTGGAGCCTGTATTTTAACAGACACTCCAAGTAGTCCAGAGGCTGATGATTTGCACATTGAGAAATACTGACCTGGAATGTTTCCCTAACTGGGCTCCTCAGCACACGCTTTGGGAAATGCAAATGCTGGTGTCAGGAATAAACTCAAGATCAGTCCAAAAAAGGGCTTGTTTTGTTCCAATATACCATAGTTCTTATTCACATTCATTTGAATAACTTTTTTGTTACAGTTGCAAAATGATACCTCGTTAATGAGAAGGGGGCAAACTACCAACAGGGCTGAGAAAACAGTACCCCAAAATGAAGGCCTCAGAAGCAAACGTTTTTCTCTGACATCCTCCTGTGCTCCTGCCTCTCAGGCCCATTTTTCCCAGAGGCTAGCTGTAGAAACTAGAATGCTTCTTCCCCGAGGCAGGTCATAAAAACCCTTTTTCCCCAAAAGCCAGCCATAAAACCTGAAATTATTCTGTGTAAAAACTGACCTACCTTGTCTGGCTGTAGGTCATAAGACCCCCATTCCAGAGAGAGCCCTGCCCCACACCCAGAAGGAGGAATGCATGCTTGGAGAGGCCAAGAAGAATCTAGACAGACAGGCCTTACTGGGTTTCCCCACTCAGTCTTTTAGCCTTAGAACAGACCCTTTTTGTCCAATCATATTTCTACAGAGCTGCCCATACTTTGTTGAAGCTAAGCATAAAAAACAGGCAATGTCCCCTGTATCTTTGAGTTTTCATTCTAAAGGCCCCCGTGTAGATATGTTAAATAAAATTTATATACCTTTTTCTCCCGTTCATCTGCGTCATGTCAGTGATTTTTCAGTGAAATTTTAGGGGGCTGGGGGCCTTGGTCCCTAAATTAGCAATAGAATTAAGAAGAAGCAGCCAGTTATTGACAAGGAGACTCCAAAGTTCTGGCATGGAAAGATAATTCTAGCATAGATAATGATGCCAGTGTCAAGGATTTGTTGTTTGGTTTATTTTTAAATATGATCATCCTAATGAAAACAGACTTTCTCCAACATCTTTTGAAGCCAGAGAAAGAAAAGATCACTATACTTCGGAGGTGGTAAATTTAAACCATCTTAGCCCTTGGCAAATTATCAGGTCTGGTGTCAAGATTTTTGTGAATGTTGACTGCTAACCACTAACACCTCTCTGAGTTATCAACAGTCAAGGACCAGAAATCAAACATACCAACGGGATTTTGACTCTTTTGAGTCAACAATATGTGAAATGGATCATAGCTGTAGTGAGCCAGGAGTAAAGTATGAAATATACACGTGAGCTGTGTCAAATTGGAGAGTGTTCCTGCCCCAGACTCATTCGCTAATTAACAAACACTATCTCAGGGTGTACAATGGGGGCAGTTCTCTGGTAAAATGAAAACAATATTTCAAAGGGGAAAGTACAATGTTCTTAAAACGCAGAGTGACTGTATTCTAACAGGGCTTTCTGGACACAGTGCTACAGTTGAATATAGGTAATACTCATCATCTGAGGATAATTAGATTGGTGCAAAAGTAATTGCGGTTTTGGACTGTGAATTTTAAATCCTTATAATTAATTAGGCTCAAACACGTCTTTATTAATCCACATAGGAACCATTACAACCAACACGTTTTTGACAATGAAAAAGAAATTTTTTTATTCCTGTAGCATAAAAATCCATGCTTTGGAATTCAACGAACTCTTGGAAAGCATTTTCTGCATCCTGCTGGTTGTGAAAGCGTTTTCCCTGCAAAAAGTTGTCGAGATGCTTGAAGAAGTGGTTATCGGTTAGTGAGAGGTCAAGTGAAGATGGCAGATGGGGCAAAACTTCATAGCCCAATTCGTTCAACTTTTGAAGTGTTGGTTGTGCGACGTGTGGTCGGGCATTGTCGTGGAGAAGAATTGGGCCCTTTCTGTTGACCACTGCTGGCTGCAGGCGTTGCAGTTTTCTGTGCATCTCATCGATTTGCTGAGCGTCCTTCTCAGATGTGATGGTTTCGCAGGGATTCAGAAAGTTGTAGTGGATCAGACCGGCAGCAGACCACTGGTGACCATAACCTTTTTTTGGTGCACGTTTGGCTTTGGGAAGTAAGTGCTTTGGAGCTTCTTCTCCAACCACTGAGCTGGCCAACATCAGTTGTCATAGTATAAAATGCACTTTTTGTAGCACATCACAATCCGATCAAGAAAATGTTTCCTTGTTGCGCATGACAAGAACAGACAACACTTCCAAATGATTTTTTTGGAGTTTTGGTCAGCTCATGAGGCACCCACTTATCGAGCTTTCTCACCGTTCCAATTTGCTTCAAATGCCAAATGACCGTAGAATGGTCAACATTGAGTTCTCCAGAGGCTTCTCATGTAGTTGTAAGAGGATCAGCTTCAATGATTGCTCTAAACTGGTCATTGTCAACTCCCGATGGCCGGCCACTGTGCTCCTCATCTTCAAGGCTCTCATCTCCTTTGTAAAACTTCTTGAACCCCCACTGCACTGTACATTCATCAGTAGTTCCTGGGCCAAATGTGCTGTTGATGTTGCTGGTTGTCTCCACTGCTTTATGACCCATTTTGAACTCAAATAAGAAAATCACTGGAATCTGCTTTTTGTCTAACATCATTTCCATAGTCTAAAATAAATATAAAATAAGCGGCAAGTAATAAGTCATTAGCAAAAAAACATAAAGTGAGAAATACACATTAAAAAAATGTATAACATAACCACCTTTATTGAAGAATGTATTCCAATATCAAACGTCAGCAATGCTAAAACTGCAATTACTTTTGCACCAAATAAAAGGTCTTTAAAAATTCTTTTAGATTTATATATATTTTTTGTTTGTTTGTTTCTCCTTTTCCTCAGATCAAGAGCTGTGGTGGACATATACATATTTTAAAGACAGGGTCTCACTCTGTTACCCAGGCTGGAGTGCGTTTGTATAATCATAACTCATTGCTGTCTCGAACTCCTGGGCTCAAATGTTCGTCCTGCCTCAGCCTCCTGAGTAGCTAGGACTACAGGCACATGCCACCACACTCAACTAATTTTTTTATTTTCTTTATAGATATGGGGTCTCACTATGTTGCTGAAGCTGGTCTCAAACTCCTGGCCTCAAGCTATCTTCCCACCCCAGCCTTACAAAGCACTGGGATTACAGGCTTGAGCCACTTTTCCTGACCTAAAAAATTCTTTTACAGTGAATCAACTTAAAATAAATACAATATTTCATTTTAAAAAGAAGGGGGATAATCTTGTGCAATGAAACTGAAATTATCAACATAAGTTTATTTCATCTATCTTGTGGCTTAAAATTTGGTTATAAGACATTTAATGCTAATATTATACAGGATTAAATGTTTGAGTAAGGACAAATTGTATGAGTTCAATACAGAATATTTTTTATTTGAATTCTTGTCAAAGATAGTAATTATGGGCACTCAAATATTATCTAATGAGTTCCCTCCTTTTATATAATTTTGGAATCATATATTATTAAAGCTATAAAGATGTCTTAGAGATCACAGAATCTGTTTTATCAAAATACTTTCATTCCTAAATTATAGAAACTTAATGTGGTTTATTTAAGGCAGTTTCTCATCCGACTAAAATACCAAATGCTTACCTGATATTAAAAATCTTGTCTCTATTTTTATTTGTCAATTATACCTTAATAAAGCTAGAGGGGGAAAAAATAATCTTGTCTCTCTGCATCCTTCAACTCTGCTTTCCTTTTCCCTGGCATCATTCTTAGGCAAGCTCTTCCCAGATGACCAAAATGGCCCTCCAGCTACCTGAGGATTATATTTTACTAGCATTGCAACAAAGTAAAAAGCAAAAGCCGGCCGGGCGCGGTGGCTCACGCCTGTAATCCTAGCACTCTGGGAGGCCGAGGTGGGCGGATCGTTTGAGCTCAGGAGTTCGAGACCAGCCTGAGCAAGAGCGAGACCCCACCTCTACTAAAAATAGAAAGAAATTATATGGACAGCTAAAAATATATATAGAAAAAATTAGCCGGGCATGGTGGTGCATGCCTGTAGTCCCAGCTACTCGGGAGGCTGAGACAGGAGGATCCCTTGAGCTCAGGAGTTTGAGGTTGCTGTGAGCTAGGCTGACGCCACGGCACTCACTCTAGCCTGGGCAACAGAGTGAGACTCTGTCTCAAAAAAAAAAAAAAGCAAAAGCCACTTTCCCAATAGTTCCAGCCAGTGATGTGATTAACAACTGGCTTTCTAGGAAAAGAAAAAATCTGGTTTGTAACATTTGCCAATTTTCATGGTGTAAATAGTCCCACCCTGGCCAATTTCAAGTTACCAACTTGACAGCACTAAACATGGAGTTGGGAAAAGATGTGCAGTAATTTGTTTTATAGTATTTCCACCATATAGATACGATACACAGAAATAACCTCAAGAGCATAGGTAATAATAAAATACAGTAAAATAATGAGAAAGCTGTGAGTTTTAGAGATTCACTACCTTTGTTTTAACATAATTTAATTGTAAGTTTATAGAATCTAATTGTTAACAATGGCTGTGTTTAACAACTGATTTGCAAAATTCCTAGAAATTTAACAATTGTTCTTGTGAACCAATATGAGCCAGCGCAGCACCGGCCCCAGCAGAAATCCAAGAGGACACCTCACAAGAGCCTGGTTTTTTAGATCCATCTCTGAGTCCAAGAGGAGGTGGTGCTCTTAGTGGCCAGGGCTGGCCATGTGCCTGGGGGTGGATTTAGGCTGCAGGCGCACAGACTGATGGTGGGAAAGAGTGGCTCCACAGTAGGGAAGGAGGGGGAACAGAGGCTGGGCAGGCAAAGCAGCAGATGTCCATTTTAACAGCTGAAATACCTCACATGGAGGCAAGTAGGACAAGCACAGAATCTACTGTTCACTTTGAGAGTGAAAGAAGATGCGATTAATTATTGTGCTAGGACCACAAACATACACCAAGATGTATGGCCACCCTACAAATGAGGAATTAAAGGCCCAGGTAGAATAACTGGCCGGCTCAGAGTCACATGCATTGAATGAGCATCAGAGCCAGGACTAGAGACCAGAGTTTCAGATTCCCAGTTCAATGCACTCCATAGACCTCAGTCCCATTTTTCTTTCTCTGGGATGGTTGTCAAATAGAAAATTCCCCAAAATGAAGAAACAGAACATACTTAGTGGTTAACATGATCTGAACTCTACATTTTAAAATTACACATTCTGCTTTCTGCATTTAATAGGTTTGTTTGGTTTTTATTTTTTGTTTTTCATTTAATTTTAATTTTTCTAGAGACATGGTCTCATGATGTTACCCAGGCTGGAGTTTTGTGACCATTCACAGGCTCAGCCATAGCACGCTACAACTCCTGGGCACAAGTGATCCTCCTGCCTCAGCCTCCCGAGTAGCTGGAATGACAGGGGTGTGCCACCATACCTGGGTTGCATTTAATAGTTTCTTACCCAGTGTTTTAACTCAGCATATATTACTGATAGGAATACAGAATTGCCAGGACAATTTGACATAACTAACAAAAGCCTTAGAATCCTATTTACACTCTGACCCCACAATGTCACATCTGTGAACTAGTTTAAGAAAATAATCACAGATGTTTTCAAATATTTTACCTTAAGGATGTTCACTGTAATATTACTACTAAGAGTGAAAAATTGGAAATAATTTAAATTGTCAATAGTAAACAAATAGATAGATAATTCATAATGTATCAGTCTACGGAAGAGCCATAACAATGATGCAAGCAAAGGAAAGGAAATGAAGCCCCTAAGATATGATCCCATTTTTTGTAGGGGGAAAACATGTCTGAAAATGTGTCAGGATAAATCACATGAAAATATTAACAGTGATAATGTCTACATTGAACAACAGTTGCTTTTGTATTTTGAAAGATTATGATTTTTGTATCTTTTTAAAGATTATTAAATATCCAAACCACTCAACTATTTTTTTTAAATGACTGTGCCACGTCCATTGTAGTATGTCGGCTTTCTTCATGTTGGCATTACTGCATTCATTCTGGTTTAAAATCAGTTTAAAACTTTTCACTGGAGGTGGGTCTTCCTCGTGGCAAAAATAAAAGGGGAGGCGAGAGTGTTAAAAATACATCTAAAGAAAAATCCGTATATAAACATTCAGGGGAAGGAGCCAGTTCAGGCCTACAACTCTACCATTCTCAACTCTCTGGGTGCTGACTTTTTAACAATTGTTCTAAATTTACTGAAAACTGCATTCTTTGGGAAACTGTTGTAAAACAGCAGAAATAGATGTCAACTCAGATTATTTCCAAGAATCTCTCCTGCTTTCCCATGTAAAGGATGAATTCAGAGAGCCATGGGCTTTTAAGAATCCAACAAAGTCTCCTTGAGGTTTGAGAAACTCTCCAAATACAGTTTATATGGTTTATAAAAGAGTCAAAGGACCTAATTTTGAAATTTATATGACCAGAGGAAATTGAAGGAATAAAATTAAGTAAAGGATATGAAACAGGGAGGAGAACATTACAGTAAATGTCTTTCTTTAAAGTCATTTAAACAAGTTTATAAATGTAAATTTTTAAACATTTCTTTTGCAAGTCATAATGAATTTTTAGGCTATCCAAACTCATCTCATTGAAGACAAAATACATGCCCAGGAGCCCCTGAAGGTAGAAATCCATTTCCCTAGAAATGTAATTATATTGCAGTTATATAGTAAGAGAAGGAGTGAGAGAAGAAACCAGGATGCGTCTACAGAAATTTTTGCTTCAGGGCTCAGATTTTAAAGTTCCAGCTATTGCATCAGAAAGAAGACTATACTTAGAAACTGAAAATTTGGGTTTGGGTATGGCTATGAAACTTACCAGCTCTATTACCTGGGAAAAATCACTCACGCATTCTAAATCTCAGGATATTGGTCTTAAAATACAGATAAAATGCTAACAACTATACAATTGTGAGCACAATAGCTGGTACATATTGTATGCTCAATAAACATTTGTTGAGTGAATTAATAGTGTTTGTGAAATTACGTTGCAAACTGTGCTGTTAGTAGTACCTCCATAACACTTAACACTGCCTGACAAAATAACATACATTACTCACTTTTTGTGTTTTCTACCTTCCCCATTAAAATGAAAGCTCCATGAGGGCAGGAATTTTTATCTTTTCTGTTTATTGGTTTATCTCCAGAAGCCAAAACAGTGCCTTACATGTACTAGAAACTTAATAAATATTTGGAAAATATTTTTGTGTGCTTGTCACGAGATAAGCCCTTAATCGGTGATAGTCAACATTGTTATTCACTTGTAAAGCATTATTTGAATGTTAAGGATTATGTATTCCTAAAAGTCTTGCATTTTCCTCTGCTCTCCTACTTTGTTTTAGCTTTAACATCATGCTAACTCTTCCTCACTAACCATATCACCAGGAACAGTTTCTGGGAGCCTGCTGAAGTCAACCCACACATATTTATCTCCCAAGATTCTTTCCCATAAATCAGTCCTTCATGCCATTAATCATTTTTGTTTCTCAATTGTTTTCACCTTCTGGAATTTAAAACAAGGACCTCAGGGCAGAGAAATAGAAATGGCAGTGGGAAGGTTTGTGTTTCAGCCTCTCTCTCTCTCTCTTCTCATATAATCTTGATAACCAGACTAAGATATCTATAGCAGAAAGAGCTGCTGGCTCTGAATTACAAAAGGCTTAGCACAGTGAATGCAATTTTCTCTCAATAAGGATTCTGGCCCACTCTCGATAGGCCGTGTCTGAACTGCACAGTGCACACGGTAGGACAAGAAAGCTAGGGAAGACATAGGGCACACTAACTTACGTTTTACAGAAGGAAGCCAATTCCCCTTCCCCCTGAGCATAAACTCCGAGAGGGCAGGGATTTCTCTCCTTTTGGTTCACAACTGTGTTCTAGCACCTAGCACAGAGCCTGTAACAGACTGTCCTTCCAAAAACTGTTGTGAAAAGAAACATTTGGGGTATGAACTTTCTCTCTGATTAGATTTCAAAATCCAAAGTTGCTCCCAGACAGTGGAAAGGCAGGTCTGTGAGCAGGTCTGGAGGCTGAGAGACAGTTACCATAATCTTAATAGAGTAGGATAGAGACGGGGCAAGTGGGTGCAAGGAAAGGGGACGGTGAGTTTGTTACTAAGTATGTTTGATAGGTTGATCATTCCTTAGAAAAAGAAGCCTGCCGATGGTGAAATCACCATCTTTTTAGGAAGGCTATAGCTCCTAATCCAAGGCAAACGCACATAAAATATAAGTTGGCCAACAAGAAGAGTTTTGGTTTCTGTGTTTTGAAAGGCAGCTACTTCGAATTATCAACCTCTCTTAACATAATCCGCTCCTTGTCAACTAGAATAACTACAACAGAGATTTTTTTTTTTAAGCTGAAATCAAATTCCCTCACTTTGTGCCTTGACGCAGCTTCAATTTTACCTATTTTGGAAACATTCACCAAAAATGAATTTTATTTTCTCCCTGACAAGTACAGTTGTCTCAATGCATTTTTCATGTGCATTCTAACTTTGACAGATAACTAAACAGTAGTTGGGAAACTGCACTTAACCATGGAGACAAGGTACCTTTTAAAACACCTTATTGTTACCTAAAAAGATTTTCTCATCTCAGAAGTTGTGACTTCCTCAGTTTCCCTAATTGTTGACACCTCAGTGTGGTAATTAAAGTTAGTTCTGCTGTGTGCAGCACTCTTAAAAAAACAATGTTCCTTTCAGACATCTGAGTGTTAAAAGAACATAAAGTTGCATTTCCTTTTAAACGCAGTGCAACAGGCTCCTAATAAAGGCTCCATAGAGATTTCCTGTAAAACAAGGAGCTGTGAAAAGGCCTGGAGTTTACCACCACATGACAGTGATGCAAATTAAAAAGAAGATCTAAATGATACATCTTGTTAACATGCTGCAATTCTTTATCAACACTATGGAAATTGGGAAATTAGAATGTTTCTTTTATCCTTCTTAACTTTCTTGAAATGGCAGCCCAAACTCCCTTAATACACAGGCAGGAATGTCCTTGGCAAGATTTCTACAGAAAAAAAAAAAAAAGTTCAGCTTTAAAATGATGTGATATGATTTAATGGGAGGTTTAGATGGAAATAATGGAAGCCCAATAGCCAAATCTCAGACGGCGCTATTACAATGTAGACCTGGATACCCTAGGGGACATCATTTCTAACCATCATTGGTAGATGTGAACAGGTTAGCGAAATGCATCAATGACAAGTACATGTGTCAATGACCCCAAGAACATAGTCAGGGGATAGGCCAAAATCTCACCCAACTACCATTTCCACTGAGGCTCTCTGAAGCCAGCGACACATTCCAAACCAAAGCCTTACTCTCCATAGGACAAGGAGCTTTCTAACATTCAAACAACACTCAGACACAGGTCTTGAAAAACTGAGCTGAAAAATTCTCACACCATAAAACACAGAACTTTATCTCCCTCCAAAATTGTGTTCTAAATTAAAAGTATTCTCCTAACAATTAAATAGTCTATCTAAAGTTAACTATTCTAGCTACACTAACTGTACATGATCTTTCGGGGCGGAGGGAGGGGAGTAATTACTGAAACATCCTTGTATTTTGATAAGAGTCATGGCCACAGAAAAAAGTGTGACAGTGGTAGCTCTCACTGCCAGTGAC
The DNA here is from genome assembly GCF_041146395.1 of Eulemur rufifrons. NCBI lineage: Eukaryota > Metazoa > Chordata > Mammalia > Primates > Lemuridae > Eulemur > Eulemur rufifrons. The sequence goes on along the minus strand of NC_090998.1, from coordinate 33,255,548 downwards.
CAGGACTCTGCAGGTTATACACTTTGTGCAATGGTAACTTAAAGCCACAATCGGTCCGTTCACATTTTCATTTTGGTATGAATTAATTGCAAGAATTGTAATTTGAAAGGGAACAATTGGTATGAAACCCAACTGTATTTATCTTAATTGTGTTTTACTTTATTCTTTCTGTAGGCCATCATCTTCTCACAGTTAGAATGAGTTAATTGATTTTGTGACCCACCACAAGTATTTGATTAATAATCAATCGAGTTAGTGATTTTATTTTGCAATTTATCTTTAAATTAAATGGGGTGTGGAGGAATTCTTCCAAGAAGTTAAAAAATGAACCTTACTTAAGCAATGTTTAAAATAAAGCACAAAAGCACTAAGATAAATTCAAAGCTGCATCTTCACTTTCACTCATGACATTGTAATGACTGGGGACAAGGGTAAGTAATGACATCAGAAACAATGTAGAAAAACAAAGAAGCAAGAATTCGCTAAAACAGCTTATTTCTATATTTGGGTTTAGCCAGTTTGCCCAATATTCTGACCTGTGGGTTTATACAAAGATTTTCTTAGAGACAACTGAAGTATAGTGAAAGGAATTCTGACACTGTAAACAGAAATCCTTTTGTTTGCTAAAAAAAAAAAAAGTCTGAATTTGATTTGGCCATTGATTATCTGTTTGATTAACCTTAATAAACAGGTTTCTCCTGTAGCATATGGAGTTGACAATTCAAACGTCACAATATCTAGTGAGGATTCAATGAAATGATGCACGTAAAAATGCTATGTGAAGTATAAACTACGTGTGGGAAGATGTTCAGTTTTAAATCAGGGTCCCATTCGGCTGGGGGAAGCCTAGATCGTAGCAGCTAATGCCTCGTGTCGTGCATCCTAGCCCGGGGTGGACTCCTAGCCTCTCAGGAAAGCGGAGGGTTCCGTTAGCCGCAAGGCAGGTGAACCGCGCTGCTGAGCAAGGGGCCCAGGCAGTGTCCGGGGTTGTCTCATGAAGTAAAAAGGTACCTGGTATTTGCTATGAATCGTGCACTTTTAAAAGCATTTGACAAGTAAAATGGAGCGAGGATTCTGAGATCCCACAGCCAGAAAGCAAACCTGGCCCCTGCGACCACCAGCCACACTGACCACAGACCAAGGTCCCCGAGGTGCCCAAGAGAGGGCAGAGGAGGCGGCCTGAGCGAGGCGGGAGAGGCCGCTGCCACCGCCACCACCCGCAGGACACCACACCCAGAGCCCGGTAGGCTGCTGCGTGTCCCAAGCTGCGCCCCGGTCACAGGAAACCCCGGTGGGGACGCGCCCATGGCTCCACCCCGCCGTCCCCAGCAAAAAAAAAAACAAAACAGAGAAAAAAGTTCTCGCCTCCAAAGTCCTTGGCACTGTCAAACGATTGAATATCAGCAATGGATATCAAAATGACACCAGAGAAGATGTATTTGTACACCAGACTGCCATGCAGAAGAACAACCCACAGAGCCATGTGCGCGGTGCGGAGACGGGGAATCCACACAGTTTGCGTGGGTAAAGGAGAGGAGGGTGCAGAAGCCGCAATGTGCGGGGTTCCCAGGAAGGGCGTGATTGTCGTCACAGACGTGGCACCACGGCAGACCGCGGACTCCCCGGAATTGCACCCGGGAAGGGAGCGGCAGCCGGGAAGGATTTATATATACCTACATGATGGGTGCAATGCGCACTGTCTGGGGAACGGACACGCCTGGAGCTTTGACTTGGGGGGACAGGCGGTACATGGGCAACGTATCTAACCTGAAATTCTGTATCTCCCATAATAAGATGAAATAAAAAAAAAAAGAAATAAGAACAAAACCAAGATATACTAAATATTTTTACCATATATCCTCTTCTAAACTTTTTAATTTAAATAAATCTTGGTGATTTTTTTATAAGGTGTAAGTCTATTAAAACATATTTTTTCTTATCTCTTAAAATAAATAAATAAATAAATAAACCTCCGCCACTGACGGGCAGTTCTCTGGGACCTGGAATGGCCTCCGCCCACTCTACCTGCAGTGGTTTCCGCCTCACCACGTGGGACAGGCCCTGACCGTGGATCGCTGTCTTTCCCCGCCCCGACAGAAGGCACGCTGCTGAGACTGCTGGGGAGATGAAGGATGGAGCCGCAGAAGAGCACAACCCAAGGGACCGGTTCATCCAAATCCAACTTGTTGCCAATGGCACCATGAGTATATTCGATCATAAAAGCGTATTTAGTTACCTTTTTTCTTCTGGATAACTAAAGAGCTCTGGTTAAAGCAAGCAGCTAGCTTTCCGGGCTGAAGTCTCAGGTGGCAGTGCCACTGTCGTGATCACTGCATATCCAGCCCTTTGTTGCCCTCAAAGTTGCTCCTGTTGGTGAAAAGATCCCAATTTGGCTCTGGCATCAGCTGGTCTGACAGATGTGTCCTGCTGGAATAGACAGCCTCTGGAACCTCTAATCAATTGTGTTGGAAAGGTTTATTCTCTTCGGCTGGTGATGGGGTGGCAGGATTGAGAATAGACAGCACTTTAGTAACAACTCACAAGTAGCTGTCATTGTCCAGAGGCAAAGAGACCATTCTCTCACGATATTGTTCAGTGGCTTTGACGAGTACGCCACTGGCCACGGATGTCTCCCAGCACCTGTACTAACACTCTAAGGCTCATTTCTTGTTTTTTTTTTTTTTTTTTTTTTTATGAACATATAATTTAATTTCTTTTTGAAGACTCTGTTTTAGTTTTTTAAAGGCATTTTGACAGTCTGTGGTCCACATCAGAGGCTCCACATCTGTCCCTTGAAGAGTCCCGTACAAGGGCTTTGCTGTTAGTTCAAAGTTTGGGATCCAGATGTAACAGAACCATGTCATTTTTAGGAACTCCAGATAAGTAACCTGTCATTTGTAAATCTGTCCAATTGTAGGTTCTCTAAGTTCCCATAAAACAGGGCAAGAGAGCCTTTTAAACTCACGAGGCAACACGGTCCAGCAGTGCTGTGAGGCCACTCCAGTCCCAGGATCCTGTCATTCAGGTGCGACTGAGCACCATTTGTAGTCACTTGTAAGATAGCATTGATGGCACGTAGATCCTGTACAAGTCTACACTTATTGGTATGGGGAATTTAAATTTTCTCTGCACGTTCCAGCATCCCATCGGCCTATATGGCCTTACTTTGGTGGCTTTTTCTTGCACATGCTATGGTGATGTGCAGGGCTGCTGAGGCCCGAACTTTAAAGTGAATTGTTCCATAATGGCAGTTTCCTGTATATTTCCCAGGCCCTGGTATTCCTCCAGCAGGAGCTTGGCAGCACCCCCCAGAGGGGAGCTTCTGCCACTTCTGAAACAACTCTCCGTGTTCCCAGTGCTTGACCAGGTCCACCCCCTGGGCCGACTTCGGTGGGTTCTCAGCCGCCATTTATTGACAGGTGCCTCAGCGTTGCCCGGCTCTCCTGACGCCCTGCTTTTGCCCATGCAGCTTGGCACCAATGGAATCCCCACTGTCAGCTGCACCTGGGCTTCTGTGGGGATATTTGGATTGAGGCCTCTAGTGAGGCAGGGGGCCTCAGGCCCCCTTCTTTGTCATCTCAGTCCTGGACTTGAAAGAAAACTATTTGCTCTCCTGGAGGTTTCTTGTTCCCTGAAGTCCTTTGTAATTTTGGACAACGCTCTTTCCAATGTCTTTCTTTTGTACAAAAAGCACACTGATTGTATATCTGTCTGGGGCAACTTTTTCCACCCTTTCCTTTTGACTGTCTCAAGTGACCCTGCCGGCTGTCCCTGTGCATTTAAGCCTCCTATCTGATATTGCTGTAAATTGCCTTGCCCTGGTTATGAATGTCCTCTAGCCAAATTGAGTTCTCTGCTGGATCTTAGAAGGAAAGACCATTCCCAAACCCAGGGCTGTAGCCCCCTGCCGTGCTTAACCTTGGCTGGCACCCAGTGGCTGACCCAAAACTGGTGCGGACCAGGGGATCCAACTGTTTAATTAAAACAAAGTGTCTCAAAGGCCCACGGTGTATGAGGCAGCAGTGGGTAAAGGGTTCATGAGATCCAATCTAATTAATCCTTCCTCAATTATATCACCCAGATTTTTAGCCTCTTTATTATTCAATTATATGAAACATTGTACATATGGAATCTTGTCTCATTTACCTGACCTTTGACAAAATAATTCCAGTTGTAAGACAGTATAATAATTTAAGGTTTCATTCTACAGCCACTTCTCCTCACACTTCAGCATGTACGTTGGATTACAATAACATCGTTCTCTTTCAGACATGCACTTATGGCTATAAATTGGCCATTCAGCCAAGATTTTCCCCAAGGGGCTTTCAGATGGAGCTTCCCTATGTTGAAACACAACTCACAAACAACAAAGAAAGACAATGAAACAATAATGCCAAGGCCTTTGCAACAAATGGGAGCCATATAAACGAGGACCAAATTCTCAAATAAGAACCAACAACTCCTAATCCAAAGGGGAATGAATTCTCCAGGTTCCCTGGGAACTGTATAAACAAGCTCTAAATCAAAACCAGTTTCCCTAGTAGCACTCAACCATGTGATTTCCACCCCCAAACGGCACCTAAAAACAAATTCAAACAAAATGCCCTGCCACAGAGCAGGAAAGTCTGAAAACCTCCCAAATGAGTGGAATCGAGGGTCTCGGTGTGCATGCAGGGAACTTACTTAAACAAATGGCCAAGGCATCCAGACACTGCCCAAATCTATTTCCTTTTCCTCAACAAAGTTAAAGCTGATTGGAGCCATGTCTAATGCAGAGAAGAGAGAGACGGGCATTTCCCAGAGCTAATGAAGCTCTGCTTTGCTGAGACGGTCCCTCACTCTCTTACCCAAAAAGGCGATGCTCCTACCCATGGGTTGACCTGGGGCTGCTCCCTCTTCCAGCAGTCACAGGGTGCTGTTCCACCGATGGGCCCACCCAGAGACACCAAATTCTGTCACCAAAAGTTCAGCACTTGTCCCCAAGGGCACATCAGGAGAACAAGGATAAACAGTTTGAGGAGAAGGAAAGAGAGTTTATTAATTTGCCAGCAAATGAGGAGCATGGCAGATTCACATCTTAAAGCACCACAGTCCTAACTGTAAGCAGAAATACAGAGCTTTTACAGGGAGAGTTTTAGCTTCAGGCTATTGCTTTTTAACTATAATTGATGGTTCTGATCCATCCCATTTCTGGCCAAGACAATCTGTGAACTCCACCTGGATGATTCCATTGAGCCATCTCCTGTGGTTATAGAACAAAGGACACTGCCCTGCCCCTCTGATTACTGGACTTTAGCAGTGATACAGGTTTTAATTCCCAAAATGAGTGATGGTGGTTTTAAAGTGACAGCTTATAAAACATTTTACCCTTTTTCAGGGAGAGGTACTTTCTAGGAAAAATTTTGGAGAACTGTTTGGAGACCATCTAACTAGATCAACTGGTTTGTTTTTCAATTGAGGATATCGAAGTCCAGAGAGGTTATATAATTTGCTGAAAATCACTAAGTGCAAAAGTTGGGCTTCATGAACTCCAGTCTAAATGAATATCATATTTGCAAGTTACCTGTTTTGTACCAGGCAGAGTAAAGTTTCTGGTTCCAGAAGTAAGACCCTTATTTAAATTTTGTGTGATGGTCACCCTGCCTACAGACTCCATGGGTCATGGAATTTCTTGAATATTACAAATCCAGGCTCTGAGTGAAGAGTTACATTTCTTACTTTTCTGCTCTAATAATTAAAATTTTGCAAACATGGCTAATGATATAATGTGACTTCCCCTACCTTTGAGTGTGAACTATCAATAAAATAAAATATTAAGCCCCCCAGCTGACTGAATGAATTTGACCAAGGGGAACCAAAAAAAAAAAAACTTCAAAGCCAAGCTGCTGGCCATGAGGAAAAGAGAGGGAAAACACACTTAGTTATGCCCTGTCCCTTTGGACTTGTTCTCTGTAATAATAAAATTACAAAAACATTAAAAAGCCTAAGGCCATGTAAGACAAAGGTTAAACCATACCTGCAGGTCATCGATTTACTTCACAGATCAGTTAAGTCTCAGTATATGTCTGGTAGCTTGTCTCTGATTAATAGACTTCCTTATCATAACTTAAAACATTCAAGCTCTGGACAAACCTTCATCTCTTTAACCAATTACAAAGCAAAGAATCTTTAAACCCACCTATAATCTGTAATCCCCCATCTTTGCTAGCCAAGTCTTCTCTTCTCTCCTTCCCATAACCTGTCTTGTCACTATTACCTGATTTACCACCATAACCTGTTTCTGGCCACATTCTTTCTGTGACCTCAAGATGGTATATAACCTTCTGCATTCCACTGGAAGCTTGGGTCTTCATTCTGAAGGTCCCCCATGTATACATTAATAATAAATTTGTATGCTTTTTCTCTAATTAATCTGCCTTTGTGAGTTGATTTTCCATCAAACCTTCCAAGGGCACAAGGAAAGCTTTCCCTTTATCCTATAGATTAGAATAGTCAGCAGGATCAAAGATCCACTCTTCAGGAAGCTGCAGCTAAAGGAATCCAGGACCTGGTCAGCCAATAAAAGGGTAATAACTTCTCAACAGCTAGGCTCTCAGCCTCTCTCTCTCTCTCTCTCTCTCTCTCTAATCCAGTTAAGAGGACTGTCAAAAAATCACTGTTTCCTCTGAAAATTTTTACCTAATGGGAGAAAAGGATTTATCTTACTAATCTTGTGTGAACTAAAATAACATCTTAAGCTCCCCACAGCTGACTAAATGGACCCCAACGAGTGACCCTAAAACTGAGTTGCTGGCCAAGAGCAGGGAAGTCAGACATGCCTCATCATGCCCCCCTCCCTTCTCAGAGATGTCCTTTGTAATTCATAACAGGCCTAAGGCTATGCAAGACAAAGCTTAAACCACACCTGCAGATCCCAATTTACATAACAAATCACTTGAATCTGGGTATATGGCCAGTGGCTTATCTCTGCTTAACAGACCTTATCTTAACTTAAAACATGCTAAGCCCTTAGACAAAACTTCATTTCTTTAACCAATTATAAATCAAAGAGTCTTTAAACCCAGCTATAACCTGTGAGCACCCCCTCCTTTGAAATGCCCCACCTTTTTGGGCCAAACCAATGTGCACCTTCCAGGTATTGATTTACAACCTTAGGTGTAATTCCTCTCTCTGTAAATGCATACAATCAAACTCTAACCCTGCCGTAGAAAGTCCACTTGCTCAAGGCTTCTTGGGCATGGCTCTAGGCCATGGTCCTCAAACTTGGCTCAAAATAAACCTTTTTAAGTTATTTTATGCAGTTTGGCTTCTTTTCTATTGACAAGATGGCACCCAACACGGGGCTCAGAGAAGACTCAGGACCTCCTGAAGGTGTAGCCTGAACTCAGCAGCAGGTACCAACATCGCTCCCTTTTCACTCCCGACTCTGAGCTTCCCCTTGGGTGGAACTAGTAAGTCCTCCTGAGCACTGGACCTCTCATTCCTGGATGATAGTCCTGTTTTATTCCAAGCTGTTAGTTCTTTTCCTAGGAATTTGTTGTTTGGGATCCCAATTTTGATTTGAAGGTATATTCTAAAGGATCTTCTCCATTGCCTCTTCCTCCCAAAATTATTCTCAATTGACTTTTCTGCACATTTGTAAAAGAGGAAACTGAACTGTCTTGTTTATAGATAAATGAGAGACTGAGTTCCTCAGCTCTGAAGAGAAAGGGCATTATACTCCTCCCAGCTGAAAGGTACCCCTGGGTGACCAGGGGCCTGAGTGGGAGTTGCCTGGGGTGGTTCCCTGCAGCACAAGTGGCCCTATATGGAACCCCCAACAAAATTAGTTAAAAGAAGGCTTCTCCAGGAAACATATAAGAGCTGATCACTCAGCATTTTGAGCCCTCTCAGAGGTGGTAGACCCCCGAAGAGAGAAAATGAGACATGTAAGAGGGTGGGAATGACTCAACTGTGAAACACTGTGGAGTCCCATCCACAATAGCACACTCTGATCCACTACACTAAACCCTAGACTACAGTTCAGTTGCTTCTTTTAAAGAGAAATGGGAAACAAATCCTTTAAAGATGAGGAAAGACAAGGAGAATGACCACCTTCAGGCACCCCAGCTGGTTTATGGCACCTCTACTGGCAAGTGTTTGTGTAAAAGAAAAGGTTCAAAGGCAGGTCAGGTTTTCTAGGACTCCGCTGGTTATGGCCAATTCTTGTGCACAAGCTTTTACTGATGGGAAAATTACACCAAGGAAATTCAGAGCTCTAATGGTCTACCTGCCACTATAGAGTTAAAATGTTGAATCTCTCAAGCTCTCTATCTCTCTGTTTTCTTTTCTGCCTACTCTAAACCTGTTAACTTTTTCTACCGATGTTGAGGTAAACTCATTGTTTGTGGTATCACTAATTGAAGGCTACCTGGAGATCTTGAAGCTAGTTCTAGCTAAAGTATAAACATTGAAAACCCATTTTAAAGTGAAGAAACAAAAAGGTTAAAAGATGTTTTTAAAAATCAAACTGCCATGAAAACTACTTTACCCAAACGTTTGATCCACAGGTGTAATTAGGTTCCCTATGAGGGTGACTAAAGTTTAGCCATGTGAACAAGTTCCAGTTTTGTCAGAAGAAACTTGGATCCAGTTGTCTTTTCCAAACTGGTGAGTTTGTATTACGATCTCATGGCTAGAGGTCTGAGCTAAAATCTATTGGCACTTTGTGTGAGCTTGACTTTATATGTTTAGATATGTTTTGTGTATGTCCATGTATTATATGTTTGTGCCTACATGGTTCTGTACTGGCTTATAAATAAGGGAACACTCAAATTAATTAAACAAACCCAAATGCTTTTCTAGTTCATGTAAATTTAGTAATTTTTGGTAAATAAACTGGGTTATAAAAAAATTATTATTGCTATAGTAAGAATTTTTTTAAAACAGTTTTCAATTTATCACCCTACATTTTTGCCTGGGTTTTACTGGACATGTTTATGTTCTTAAGATGTTAGGGTTTGACACAAAGGTTATGAAACTATAAACCCAGTGAGAGACAAAAGGATCTGTGTTTGTATGATTTTTGATAAGTGAGGTAAATTTAACGTGTTTTTTTAATGATATTATAATAGCTAAATCTCCTGAATTATCAACAAAAATATCTATGTGTTTAACTTTAAAGTTCTTCATTAGTTAAAAATGTAGACATGCCTAAACAAAAAATGTGTCAGTAAATTAGAATAAATAAAACATCAAGTAAGTAGAGCATAAAAACAGAAACTTACCGTCAAAGGTTTAAGACAATATTTCGGTTTTGGTCTTTTAATCCTAGCTGCAGGTACAGTTCCTTCCACTGATTTCAGTGTCTGTGGAAAGGTACACACAAAACATGTTTCTAGTTCACTCTTTCTATCATCTGGTATTAACAGTACTGTTAGGGATTCAAAGCTGTCCTAGAAATTGTAGTAAGAAGAGCTTCCATTAGAAGCTTTAGTTCTCCCTTGGTCCTTTCCACTCTTGATGTGGCCTACTCTTTACAAGCTAGCCAGTTATGTGTGCATTATGTTGCCATAGCAAAGTTTTTGCCTAGGGAAAAAAAAAATCCCTGAACTGTTAATTTTCATATAGTAATTTATTTTAAGATTAAAATATTGGTTATTAAAATCCAAAGAGACTCTCAAAACAGTCTTACTCTTTGTAAATAGTGCATGTACTCATTTACACCCAAATTGGAAAATGTTTTGAGACTATTTAGATTGTTTTTAAAATAGCCTAACCTTGATCCTCATGTAAGAAAAAAAAAAATGTTACAACTTTGTATCATTGTTTGATGTGCTAAGGATTTGTGCTGAAGGTTTTTTTGTTTTTTTGTTTTTTTGTTTTTTTACTTAATAATCAAGTGAAATGTTGATGGAGCTCAGAAAACTATCCTAAAATAAAGGCTTCAGAAGCAAAAGTTCTCTGACCTTCCTTTGCCTTCCTGCCTCTTGGTCCCATTCTTCTCTGAAGATGGCCATAGAAATCAGAATCTCCTTTTCCCAAGGCAGGTGATAAAAGCCAGAACCCCTTTTTCTAAAAGCTAGTGTTAGATCCGGTTCCCCTTGGCCCCAGGAACAGAGAGGCAGAGTCACTGAGGCTGCAAAAAGGCAAAGGAGTTTATTGGCTAGCCAGAGCTAGGGTCCAAATTCCAGAGCACCAACGCGGTGGCCTCTCCACGGACTAGGACCCCGCCCTGGGGTAAAGGTTAAGCTTTTATACTTTTCTGTATGCTAGTTTTCACACGACACGTTAGTCTGCACACGACACACTAGTCTGCACACGACACACTAGTCTGCACTTCATCCCCTTTTAGTTTATTTGTTCTTTTTTTAGAAGTGGCTGATCGCGTTGGCTCCTGGTTTGTTGACTCTAAGCTTTCGGCTTTTCGTGCTGGCGCCAGTTGTAGTTAACGTCATCCAGGGGAAGAGGAGGGTCTCCGACGGGGGAGGGGGGCTGTTGTTGCATACCTTCTAGTGTTTGGTTACAAGCGATACTGGGAACACACGCGCTGCACAAGCTATTCATGCACTGATCATGTCTTGCTCTTCTTATCTACTTAGTTGGTTGGAGGGCCCCTGGACTCTCCAGCCCTTTATCAGGAAGTAACTTGCGGTTACCTCCTGGGGCCTTGTTTTCCTTTACTTTAGTGAAGCCTGCCATGGCTCCACTTACGCTAAGCACCAAGCCAGCAAGCCATATATACAGAAGCAGAACTAGGCTGTTAGCTTCTCACATCCAGGAAGCCTAGCCTATCATGGAGTTACCTTTGCTCTTATACCTGTTTTTCATTCTGATTAACTATATTTATCAAACAACTAAAAGCAAGCACAGTCACAGAAGCGAATAGTATCAGTTAGAATCAAAGAGAGCACACATTTTCCTACTATCAATTCCTGTTCTTCACTAGCAATAAAACCCAAAATTATTCTATGTAAAAACTGGCCATAAAGTAATGATCTGATCTACTTTGTTTTACTATAAAACCCCCATTCCAGAAAAGTCCCTGCCCCACACCCAGAAGGAAGGAATACACATTCAGAGAGGCCAAACAGACTCTAGATAGAAAAGCCTGCTGGGTTCTGCCACTTAGTCTCTTAGTATTAGATTATACCCCTTTTCGCCCAATCTATTTCTACACAGCTCTCCATACTTTGTTGACCCTAAGCATAAAAATGGACAATTTCCCCTGTATTTTTAAGTGTTCATTCTGAAGGCTCCCATGTATAAGTTTAATTTTTCCTCCTATTAATTAATCTGCCTCATGTCAGTGAATTTTCAGCAAGCCTTTATGGGGACAGTGGCCTTTGCTCCCTACAGTTTGGCTAAACTTTGGGGGGCCAGGGACACTTTGATCCCTACAATGTCAATAGATTTTGTTTTGGGATATGGTGTTTTTGAAGGATCTAATTACTTAACACCTTTCAACAGGATATATTCTAAATTGTCTACTATATTTATAAACTTAGAAAAGATGTTACGTTACTCAAAATAATAAGTCTTATTAAAATACTTATGTTTGTTTTTCTTGGTAGGATTTATGAGTTTAAAAGCAGTAATTAAAACTATATTTTGAACCCTGGTCTGTGTTACATATCCAATTTGCAAGGTGTAAAAATGGTTACCAGAATATAACTTAAAATGATAACTGGAGTTTAAGTAAACTGCTAAGATAAATAAGTAAATTAGTTAAATTAGGTAAATATATAGGATAAATACAAATGAAATTTTCATATAATTTAGAATCTTAAAGTCATGTTATGTTAAGTTAAAGAGGATGATCATAAAATATCTGAGTCATTTATAAGACAAAATACTTAAATAGGCCGGGCACAGTGGCTCACACCTGTAATCTTAGCACTCTGGGAGGCCGAGGCGGGAGGATTGCTCAAGGTCAGGAGTTCGAGTCCAAAATACTTAAACATTAATTATTAAATATAAGTTTACATACTTTGACATCTTATTTTTATATGATATAAACACTAAATATATTTAGAAGGACTAACAAAATTGGGGACTGATAACAGGACAAGTTTACTTTAACTTCCTAGGTTTTTCTGTGAGTTGGCATTATGGTTAATGTATGTAATCAAAACTACTAGATAGAAGAGAAACAATTCTATACAAAAAAATATTTTTTATTAAAAATGTTATAAGACATAGCTTTTGTTAAAAAAGAAATGTTATCTAATTTATAAGTGTTAAAAACTGTTTTAAATTAAATAAATAATAATAATTAAAACAAAATGTATATTAAATTAAAAAATAAATTTTATAAAAATCTTAGCTTATAGTCAAATTGATTAAAGTTAGATGGATATGTTTATAAGATTTTACTAAAATTAGCTTTATCGTTAATACACTAATACAAAAGTAAAATTTGGTTTTCTCTTAAATAAGATTTTCATATGATATTAATAGGAATAACAAAAGATTTTTGTTTACCTTTTGAATAAACTGCAAAAAAAAGGAGGGGAAGGAGAGACAAAGAGAGACAGATTCACTTTGCCTCCTTTTTAACTTGTATTTCAGTTTGTCCATATTAGGTCTTATAATTGTTTGGGAAGCTGAGTCACCTGTCTATCAAAGGGTAAGCTTTTTGCTTTTTAAAATCTTTTAATTATCAGTTGGGCTAAGTGAATGACTGTAATTTTATACTAACCTGTGATCCTGTTCTGTGACAGCAAGTGTTTTATGACAGACAATTCATGATTTCCTGCTTCTTAACTTTTCACTCAAATTTAAAGTTATTAAAAATAAGAATTCTAGTCAATACATGTGATTCTATATATACAATGTATCAAATAATAAGATATGTTTTTAATAAGAAAAATTCTAAAAGAGGCATAAAATGTGTTCTTATTTTAAAAATAACATATGTAATTTTGTCTAATTCAGAGGTTATTTAAAGGTTGATTCAAAATATAAATTTAGGAAGAAAATAAAAACAAGATAGAAAGTACCTAGTAAAGTAAAAGATGTAAAAAGGCAATGAATATAGAAATATATTTTTGGTAAGAAAAGGTTAAACAGAAAGGAGAATCATATTATATGAGAAAGGATCTTGTATGGAAAATGTTTTGTCCTAAAATAACTAGTCATTTAGGACAAAACAGAAAGCTTAAGTATGTTGTAGATGATCTGTGGAAGTCAGGATAAGGTTCATACAGGGAATTTATGAAGGAATTTTGTATGTGATATAGTTGGCTACAATTAAAAAAACATTTTTTGTTAAAACAACAGTTTTCTTAAAATATTAATTTGCTCTTAATGAAATTACATGAATACTACACTCTTGACCTTTCTTGATAGATCTAAACCAAACTGTGACCCTACCACAGCAAGTCTGCTTGCTCAAGGTTTCTTGGGTGTGGCTCTGAGCCGTGGTCCTCAAACTTGGCTCAGAATAAATCTCTTTAAATTATTTTATATAGTTTGGCTTCTTTTCCGTTGACACTTGGTATAAGCCTGGTGTACTTTTTGGTGCTTGTGGTATGAATATTCATATTGTTTGATCCCTTTCCTCCCAGAAATAGTCTTTTCCTTTGTCTTTGCCTATATTTTTCTATCATAAAGAGGGTACCGGATGAGGTTCCCTCTCATCTTGTTTGACGTCCTTGAGAGCTTAACTTGTGTCCAAGTGGAACTTTCTCGCTTGGTCTCTGCCATCTGAGGTGGGGAAGGGGAGGGTGGTGGGGGCGGGGGAGGGGGCGGAGAGTGGGGAGACAGGCACCGTCCTTAACTGCCTGTGGCAACAGAGTTTTTGCTGTCTTAGCCTATTCTTGGGAGTTAATATTTTTGCAGGGGTGGGACTTTGGGATTGTTTCTTCTATGCCCTCTCCAGTAAATACCTCTTTTTCTAAACCTAGAAAATTATATCCTGGGCTTTCCATGAAGAGGCTATTAGATTGAGTCACTATTAGAATAAGTACACCTTTGGAAATTCTAATTGTCAATGGCCAGAAAATGAATCCTTTAAATTAGACTCTTAAAAAAAAAAAAAAAAAAAGATTTTGTGGAATCTCTTATTCTAAACAATTGATGGGAAGATCAAATTAAAAGAAAGACACATGATAGTGTCATGACTAGCCTTAGAAAGTCTCTTGACAAAATTAAAGAGCAAAAATCTGACCTAAAACAAAGCTAAAATCCGGGGCAAGCTCAAACTGCCTGCTATGGATCCACTCTCTCTGCCACAGCTTAGGTTTGATTCTCCTTCAGGGAACTGGTCCCTTCTGGTTTGATATTTGTGTGACTTTTAACTTTTTGGGATATTCATTCACTTATTTGGAGATGACTCAAGCATCCTTGGTTATGTAATGCCCTTGGATCTCTTGGGACGATGCCTTTGGTTAAAAAAGAAAAATTTCAAAAGCCAGAAATATCAGCTGTTTGTCCTGGCTAAAATCCAATAATAAGAGATTTAAAGGGATTTTTTTTAATTCTATGGTTAAAAGTCTGCTTAATTAGACATTGATATTCAAGCTATATTAAAAAATATATATTTTTTTATATATATAATTTTTAAAGCCTTTTTGCTTTTTCTCATTTGTACTCTCTTTTTGAAATTATTTTTTTCAATCAACCAAAATCCTGTTTTAGTTATGTGCTTGGTTCCTTTGTTTGCTTCCTGTCTTAAGAGTTGTTCTCCTATTTATTTCTACTTCTCCCTACTGTTTCTTTCTCTTTGCCATCTTTGGTACAACATGAAAGGATCTAGGGGGGATATCTAATGACTCAGACCCCTTAATGAACACAGAAGATGGTGCAACTCACCCCTTTTTCAGGTATTCCCTCTTCCTGTGGAATCAAAAAGAGTCCTGGACAGATTCATCTCAGGTCTGAAACTTGGCTCTCTTTTGTATTGTGTTACCTGGTCTCTTTGGCTTTGGGGGATACCAGAGATTGCTTTGTACTATGAGAGAACACTTGACCCTTGTGTCTATGATAGCTGGTGAGTCACTGGTGAGAGCTACAGTTTTGGAGGCGGCTGACAGTTTGTTTATGGTAAATGGTTATTATTACAGGGTGCTACTTGTTTCTTTGTGCACTTAAATAAGAGAGGCATCTTCTAAACACTAAGGGAAATGTTTTTGTAGTAAAATGGAAGCATTGCACAGCCTGGTTTCGTGGCATTTCCCTCTTTGGGGGAACCTGGGATTCAGTGTAAAAGTGAAATCCTTGATTTTTAAAGGTCTAAATACTCTGCTTTCCAACTGTGACTGATTTTCTCATATATAAATTATTAGGCCCTAAAAACTGAAAATGCTTTCTTGACCCTGTTCCTCAATGGGCTACTGAGCCTTGAGCTCGGCGATCCAGTTGGAAAACAGAGAGTAAATTAAAAGATACTTATCTAATGAAATTGGTTTCCTTATAGCAAATTCCTGTCATTTTGTGTTACCTTGGCATCCATCTTTAATCTTCCTCTAACACACTCAAAGTCCTTCTTGCAAAAGCTTATATTCTTTCTCTCTCTCTCTCCTTTGCTTTGAAATGTAAATTTGCTAAACCTGTTTTCTCTAAAATTCAGTAAGGGCTTCTCCGGATAAACTTTACCCTTTTCCATTTACAGAGGCAAAGTTTGAATCCAAGTGTTCTTTTAAACTAGTGATTTTTACCAGTGATAGTTAAAATTCTAAAATTAAATATATGAAGTCTTTGTGTCTGTCTATATCTTTATGTGTACCTGTGTATATGTCTGCGTATACAGTCTATATGGTACCAAATTGGTTTATAAATAAATGAGTACTCATAAATTAAGTAAATAAGCCAAAATGCTTTTCAAGTTTACATCATTTTAGTCATCTTTGGTAAATAAAGATAGTTTTTAAATTGTTGATAAAATAGGCCAGGAGCAGTGGCTCATGCTTGTAATCCCAGCACATTGGGAGGCTGAAGTAGGAGAATCACTTGAGTCCAGGGTTTTGAGTCCAGGGTTTTGAGACCAGCCTGGGCAACACAGTGGGAAGGGAAGGGAAGGGAAGGGAAGGGAAGGGAAGGGAGGGGAGGGGGGGGGAGGGGAGGGGAGGGGAGGGGAGGGGAGGGGAAGGGAAGGGAAGGGAAGGGAAGGGAAGGGAAGGGAAGGGAAGGGAAGGGAAAGGAAGGGAGTGTGTACAAAATATAAATAACATTAGCCAGGCTTGATGGTATATGCCTGTAGTCCCAGATACTTGGGAGGCTGAGACAGGAGGATTAATCTCCCTGGACTAATCTCAGGAATTTGAGGTTGCAGTGAGCTATGATGTTACCACTGCACTCTAGCCGGGACAATAGAGTGAGACTTTGTCTTCAAAAGTAAATATATAAGTAAATAAATTTTTTTTAAAAAGCAAAATACTTTCTGATAGAGAGGAAACTCAGTTTCCCAAACAATCATAAGACCTAATAAATACACCATAAGGCAAACTGAATCTTTTTCTTTCTTTCTCCCCCTTTTTTTACAGTTTACTCAAAAGGTGGACAAGAATCTATTACTATCTCTTATGTATATTACATGAAAATCTTGTTCAAAAGAGAAAACCAAATTCCACTTTTGCATTAGTGTATTATTAGTGTTAAATCTCATTTTAATATTAATAAAACCTATAACGAATCTATCCAATGTGGTTTATCCAAGAACACAAAGTAAGACTTTTATAAACTATTTGTAACCTCTTAAAATTGTTCCCATTTTTCTCCAACTTTTTATATCACTTAGTTTTATCTACTTTTTTAGATAGAGGAGCTCAAGTGATCCTTCTGCCTCAGCCTCC
Organism: Eulemur rufifrons; assembly: GCF_041146395.1. NCBI lineage: Eukaryota > Metazoa > Chordata > Mammalia > Primates > Lemuridae > Eulemur > Eulemur rufifrons. Next base: position 33,238,776 of record NC_090998.1, on the reverse strand, counting down.
CAGAGATGCTAGAATTTCAGGTGTGAGCCACTGCGCCCAGCCAGGATTTTGCTTTTTAAAATCTTTGAATTATCACTTTGCCTAAATGAATGACTACTATTTTGGGCTAAATGAATGACTATTATGTTATAGTGACCTGTGATCCTAGTTTGAGCAAGTGTTTTAAACTTTTGATATTTGACAAACTTCCCAAAATCAAAATTTCAATTTCTAAATTCAGTCTTTTGTCTTCAAACTAACTTTTTGATAGTAGGACCCCTGGAAGTCCAAGAGAGACGTAATAGGCTTATTTGGTATGTTAAAATCATATGGAAATCATTGTCAAATAAGAAATGGTGTTTAATTTTCTTTGGGTTATATTTGTATTATATAAATGTGTTATTAATATATGTTCCAAGATTTTATGAGATTCCTAAAATCCTGCTATGTATTGGTATATGTTATCAGTAATAATTATGATTATTATGTTAAATTGTTGTGTGCTACAAAAATAACCAAATTTCCTTGTCAGTTGTGGTTTTAAACATGCCTATTCTAAGACTTTTGTCATCCGTAGACAGTTATTGCTTTACTTTGATTCTTCTCAAAAAGCAAGTTGTAATCAACTACAGTTCAAAATTTTCTTATTTAAGGAAATTCATGGGAAAAACTCTTACAAGTACTGAATGCAGGTTTCTGATAACTTTGGAGATCTTACCCCTGGGCTGGGTAAAAACTTCTGGGACTCTAGTTAGAAAGCTGATGGGTTCACGAGGTTGCTAACCCAGCATCAAACAGAACAAGAATTAAATACATGGGACTAAACTACTAGAGGACTGAAATAATCTTTATGACTTTTTTTATTTGAAACATCGCTGATTCTTTTTTATGTTTTGTTTTCCACAGTCAAGAAAACTTTTTGTTTTCTTTTGAGCTATTTGTAGCTTATAGTAAATTGGGTAAAGTGTAATTTTGTAAGCAAAATCTGAAGCATTTATCTTTCTCTCTATTTGATTTCTCAAAATTTGAAAATTACCTGTATTCTTAATTTATGGCAATATAGTTATTTGCATACATTCAATAGGAATCTGTTTTCTTTTGTAACAGCACACATTGTAGGCATTGGTTATTTTACCAAGGCTTTAGAATGGCATATTTTCACATATGACCAGACTGCTTTGAGGAATTTAGGTTGACTTATTATAGAGCTGATAAAAAAAAAAAAAATCCCAGGAAAGAGTGGCCAAGACTGGTACCTTGCCTACATGGTTCCTGTACAAGGTTCTCAACCTGTGGTGAGTAAAGAATGTTACTTTCTGACAGGCCCAGGAACCTCAAGTTGTTTGGGGACCTCAAGAAAAGAGGAATTCACCCAATTTGTACAGGTATTGCAGACAGCCTGATGGCAATCTTTGGCTTGGCTGCCTAGCCTTGAGGTTTTTAAAAGTCTAATGTGAGATTCCTCGTGAAAAAGTTTAAGCAAAGCCAATTTTAAAAGGGCTTATAAGGCCAATCATTATTATTGCTGCACATTAGGCAAATAATCAGGCCAAGCATAAGTCTAAAACTTATTTTGCAAATAAGTTGGTCCTGCTATGAATTGTCTTTGGTAGAAATGAAGGACTAGAAAGAGGAAAATTATGTTTCAAAAGAAAACTATAGTACACCTGTTATTACATTCTAGCCTCATTCACAGTTTTTGAGTTTTTATTATTTGCCTACAATTTGGACTGAATCCCAGATTCTTTCCTTGCTACAAGTCTCCAAATTAACAATTGCAAATTTTTCTTCCATTTTGCTGACTTGGAATTACTAGAAATTAAAACTGTGATTTTCTTAAAGCCCACTAAGCTGAAGCTAGACAACTTAAATAAACTTCAGGAGAAATCACAGCAACTTATATATAAGCAGTCTTCGTGCCTGCTAGATGTGTGGACTATTCAGCAAGTTCAACACCTGATTCGAACTACAATCCAGAAAAATCTATCATTGTAACTGCAATCTGAAGAGGCTTCAGTGACTCTAGAAAAACTAGTCTATAGATTGCTCTAGACATTAACCTTTGTTTTTCTTTTGTTTCCATAGAAATGCCACTTAATAAAGATCTGTTTGCCTAAATCATATGTAGAGGCCTAGCCCATCTGCAATGCCACCTCCTGGAATGAGACACAGCTGTTTAACTTAACCGATCTAATCTCAGTGCTAAGAGACTGATTCAAGAAGATATGAGATGACATATTTAAAATTGCTCTTTTCTGCTCATCCTAACTTGTTTCTCCACTACTTTGTCTATCTCTACATAACAACCTCTAACCCTAATTTCTCCAAAGCTATCAACTTGGCTTTGAATATGTGAAACTTTTTTTAAGTTTCAAAGTGGAGACTGAAGGAAATCAAAACGTTTTACCCCAAAATATATTTCTTTCAGAGAACCAGCAAAAAGAAGTAGCCCTGCAAAGCTGTCTTTTGTGAAGGAAGTTTGCATCTGTAGAAAATCAACATTGCTGCGGCCAAGCCTTCGCTAGTTTGTATCCAGGAAAGACTGACACCTTTAAACATTTACCATCTATTCCCTCTGAGGGCTGCTACCTGTGGCATTTCATTTACATAATAGGACCACCTTTGCTAGCCAAATCTCCTCTCCTTCCCACAACCTGTCTTGCCATTGAAATTTAATTTACCACCATAACCTGTTTTGGGCCATTCTCTGAGACCCCATTCTTTCTGTAACCTCGAGATGGCATATAAGTTTCTGTACCTCACTGGGGGCTTGGGTCTTCATTCCGAAGGCTCCCTGTGTGCATGTTATTAATAAATGTGTATGCTTTTTCTCCAATTAATCTGCCAATTGTGAGCTGATTTTTCAGAGAACCTTCTGAGGACAAAGGGGCAGCTTTCTCTTCCCCTATATTTCTTTACACTATTTCCTTCACCACGCCCTTGCTTGCACAGCCAGAATCTCAGCCTCATCTCTTTTTGCAGCTCAGCGATGTTCCTCTCTCCCCTAAGTCCTCCTTTCTTCATACAAAGTTGTGCCACACATGTTCCACATCTGTCAAGATGCCCTGCAGCTATGCACTCCAAAATACTTACACACGCCACAATTTCTGAGTATCTGAGCATGTGTGTGTGGTTCTCTCTCTCTCTCTCTCTCTCTCTGTCTCACACACACACACACACAGAGACAAACATGTCACTCAGCTCTTGCTATCATAGGATTTTTCTTCAAGTTTTTGGCAATCCAAGCCTCCCTTCACTTGGTGTATCTTTCCTCCTCCTCCTTTAGGCTCTGCCAGGCCTGACTCATTTGCCACTCTACTCCATCCCATGGTTCCTGCAGATGGCAAGGGGGAAGCAGGATCATCGGCCATGAGTTCCAAGTGGTATGTTATTATGGAAAATTCTTCTCTAAATGAAACTCGGCCATCTGGCAAAATGTGTAACAAGGGGAAACCAAAGTGAGAAGGAAAAATCCATGAAACATTTGTTCATTTCAGGTTGGGAAGGAAGATAAAAACAACAACAAAAGATGATCGACTCAATTCCATCTAGTTAACACAGAACATAAAATAGAACAGCCTATTTGAGTGATAGAAACACCTGCATTCCCAGTTCTGTGTGCATAATATTTATTTATTTATTTATGTTAATTTATTTTTTAAAGACATAGTCTCACTATGTTGCCCAGGCTGGACTCTGATGTCCTGAGCTCAAGTGATCCTCCCACATCAGCCTTTTAAGCAGCTAGAACTACAGGCCCATACCACCAGACTCAATTCATAGTATTTAAATTCTAGATTTAAAATTAAGTTTTCCCAGCAGAAACTTGTAGGCGGTAATATTTTTAATGGCGTTAGTTGGGGACAAAATTTGCACTTCTCCTGACATAATGTGTGAATAACATTTCTTTGCTTTGCTCTTCCTAAGTAAAAGTAAAAACTATTCTAGGAAAGATTTTTCTTTAAGTTTCTTGTTAATTCATTTAAAAAAATTTTAATGTCAAAAATAAAAAAATTATCTACCATTACACTTTTGTGTCCATATTCTGAATATGTACTTTCCCTGATTTTTAAATACTCTACTCATGTAACTTGAAATCAGAACAGAAACTCAAAGGATAGAGCAAGAATCATAATATATTTCTTCTCATAAAAAGCTATAGATCAACCACAATGAAGATTTTTCTACTTTGTTTTCAACTGAGACAGAATTTTGGCAGGAGGCAGAGAAAGAATGTGCTTTATGAGAAACAGACAATACTGACTTTTCCCTAGCTTGGCTCTGGTGAGCATAAAGTTATTTTCGAGTAATGAAAATATAAGAATATTTGTGTTTGGATAATCATATTTGAATTAGTCACATCATAATTGGGATATGAATTATCCATGTCAAAAAGAGGAAAAGGAAGTGGTGATTATCAAAACAACTTTCAAGGTCCTCTAAGTTCCCCTGGTATGCAAAGAGATGACAATATGCAAATTTCAAAACATCCTAATCAATCTTTCAAGAATAAATCATTCCTGGTTCCTAACAATGGCTTATGTCCTATGGACCTATGGAGGGATCCAAGATTCAACATTTTATCTGTCCTAGAGGACCACAGTCTTTCTGTTGGGGGGCCATTCCACACATGTGAAACTTCCAACTTTGACTCTGCCTTTTGAAACCTTGTTTCTTTCCTGACTGTCTCTACCTTCCGCTCTTTGTTATTGTTGTCGTCAACTCTGGTCTCCCCCCTCTTGCCCACACCAGAGATTCCCCCCAACGAGTGAGTCTATGACAGTGAGTGAAAAGAAAGAAAGAAAGAAGGAAAGAAAAAGAAAGGAAGAAAGGAAGGAAGGAAGGAAGGAAGGCAGGCAGGCAGGCAGGCAGGCCTGCCGGCCGACCTCCCATTTCCCAGCTTGACGAGGAACTGTTTACACTTTTCTCCTTTCTTCTCTCGTTGGCAACAACGCCATCTGAAATACTGACTCAACAATCACAGACTAGTGAAGATTCTTTTGATTAAAAGCAACAGAAGAAAAACTCACACTTGCTCAGACCAAAAAAATAAAGTGGGAAGATTTATCGTAAAGATACAGAGGTGATTCATACAAACAAGGGACAGGAATGTGGCCAGGCCTCAGGAAGACGAGAACAGGAACAGAAGGGGGGGTGAGAGATTTCTCCATCTCTCCTCACAACCCTTCGGCCTCATCCTTCTTAACACGGTGCCACTTTGTCCACCCGGCGAATGTGAAACTGCTGCCCTTCATTCCCAAGTTCAAATATTAAAGTTCCATTCCCTTAGAGAGACAGAAGCTGCCTTGGAATCCTAAGGAAAGGGTTCTAATGGGCCCTGCTGTGCACGGTGGCCAGTAAGGGTGGGGTCACCTTCCCACATGGCTGCCAGGAGCCCCCACGAAGAAGGAGGAGTGAGCAGAGACACTCGGGGAGACACAGGATAACGGTGAGAACTCCGTGACTGAACAGGGAACGCTAGGAAATGAAGTGGGGGCAACAGGAAATGAAAAACCAACATTATTTTAGCTATCAGGGAAAAAAATATTTGTGACAGACAAGGCTTAAATGAGTGTAGTGTAAATCACATAGAATCCTAACATGATAGCAAGATTCAGTGTGGAACTTGGGTGACGTGTGGAGAAGCAAGCACTCTTTCTCGTCTCAGAAATCCCCAGGAAAATGATTCCACTGAATTATAATTTACATGGAGTAAGGCTTCTTAAACACGCTAATGCTTTTCTCTGTAAACTTTCTGTGAGAGTTTCTGTCAGTGAGGAGGAGTGAGAACAAAAGATTTAACTGAGATGTAGCAACTGGCTCCCTTCTATTGCACCCCAGAGACCAAAGGAGAGAGAACTTCTCTTTCGGGTTGTCAGAAAGCCCATGTCGTCAGCAAAATCAGAGCCACCTCAATCTGCTTCTTTGGCTGTGTTTCTTCAGCCTAAAGCAAAGAACAATTTAAAACCAGGCTCTCCGTAAAGACAGCTCCCATTCCTTAACATCTCCCAGACCCGGGATCCAGTGCCCTGGGTGTTGTAAAAGTTCCTGTGTGTCTGTTATATATCACTGCAGCAACGGTGTCTCCTAAATATAAACGGGACGTTGAGAAAATGAAGTGTCTTTGCAAAAGTGAAGGACGCGCAATGTACAACACAGAGCTGGAAACGCATGTGGACCTCACCTAGGAGACCATAAAAGGCTGCAACCCCAAGGCCAGAGCCCAGTTGTGGAACAGGTCAGGGCCTCCTTGGTAGGACTTTTTCTTAAAGGCATGAATGGCCTTAGAATGTCTCTGGGGACCAACATGAACTCTAATATTGTAAATTTAATATACATTAAACATAGTTCCATTCTAGAATGCTAGTGCCTAAAATTAAAGCAATTGAACAAAAAGTTAGCAACCTGCAAACAGCATTAAGAGCTTAGCTTTGGGCAAGTTTGCCAGATCGCCCAGCCCACGTAAACTGCAGCCCACTCTCAGGCCGCAGGAACGCTGATGTGTCACCTTCTCTCCCATCTGTCCCAGGGAACACTCATCCTCCATGGAAGCATGAGAGTAGCAACAGAGCCCCTCCCTTCCTGCCTCCCTTCTCCCCTGCTTAGAACTCTAAACTATACAGGAGAGCAGGAGAGAAAGAACGAGGAGCTGAACAGGGCAAACATGAGCCCATTTAATATAAAGGAATGATGTAGCTGACTTTAACTCCAAAGTAAAAGTCTACAAATGACATCACCAGCCAACTCAGTAATGAGACACATGCTTTAGAGTTTGTAAACTCCCTACGAGGGAAGACGAACTTCATGGACTTACTGGACTTCTTGCCAAAGAGTTTTCCAAAAACTCTAGAACCATTTATCTCCAAAGGGAGTACCAGCTGCAGAGCCTTATTAAATACCTAGGATTTTAGCTTCTTCCAACCTCACCGTTCTGGAGAGTATCAGTGTTGCTGGAATCCATATGTACTCTCTGAGAAGCCTCATTCCTCCTTCAATTACTTAGTCATTCATAAATTTATCAAATGCTTTTTCTTTCTTTCTCTCTTTCTTTCTTTCTTTCTTTCTTTTTTTTTTTTTTTTTTTTTTTGGTATCCACTAGGTCTCAGGAACTGTACTAGATGCTGGGGATGCAATAGAGAATAAGGCATAGGCTGTGCCCTTAAGGGGCTTTCAATGGATGGAGGAAACACAATGATAGAAACAATATGCATTGGCTGCCTGGAATCCTCTCAAAACTTGCAATCCTGCCTGATAGCTCCTAACCCCTACTAAGCAGTGTGCGACACGACATTTTCTACCCACGTTCTGTAGTAAAATGGTGGCAGTGTTGAAAAAGATGACGTTTTCTGATAATGGAAGTACCAAATATCAAGATAAAGTATCATCCAATGTATAAGGAAAATTGAGTGACAAAAACAAATAAATTACAATCTTCAGAGAAAAGAGCCAGGCTACAGAAGCACAAAGCAATGAAACAGAATTCCTTCAAATGAAATGTATAGGCTAGAAAGAGTAAGTTTTAGCAATTAAGCATACGCCTAACGGCCAGAATGCCAGGACTTGGGTACAGTACGAACATGTACTCCTAAACCATCCATTGGATCTTGCTATTCACTTGCTTAAAACCTCTCCTGGCTCCCTGTTGCTCACTTAACAGAATCTAAGTGCACATACTCACGCTGATAGCTCGTTCATTCAGCAGAACCTACAATATGCTATGTAACTCCTAGACAATGGGAATACAAGGCCATGATCACTGCTGTCAAGAATCTCATTAAAAAAATAACTGCAATACAACATTCTCAGAGCCATAATCATATTACATACACTGTGGCATGGAAATACAACAGAGAGCTGAACTCCCTCCTGGGGACAAGGGAAGCAAGAGAAGGTTTTATAGAGAATAGATTTCTGCATGGAGACTTGAAGGGTAAGTGTGGATTCTGAAAGAGGTAGAGGAAGAAAAGACAACACAGCAAATTAAAGCGAGCAAAGGGACTGAAGTGCAATTTTACTTATCGTCTGTGAAATTACCCAGTTGTTTAGATGGCTAACCTGGCTAAGATAGTTATGCCTATATATACAGTTTGTACTGGCTAAATATAACTCTGAGCTTTAAGAAATGAGTAGTTTTCTAGGAATGTACTCATATTTGAGTCCTTTACCTTTTTGGAGAAGATTTCTCAAAAGCATTGGATATGAGAGCAGCAGAAGACTGCATTTATTACTGGCAATCACAAATTTTATACATCTATGCAACTTAAGATTTTATTAAAATATTTTTCAATGTATGCATACTTTGATTGCTTTTTAAATCTAAAAATCAAAGGTGTTGTTAGTAAAAAGTGAAAGGAAAGTTTTTCGGTTATCCAGGTAATTTAATACATGTAGAAAATCTCCATGACATAAACGAAAAAAGATAATTTGGCAATGATCTGGTAATTTAGGCTATATACATAACTGAACGATAAGATTTATTTATTCAACAAAAATCTTCCAGGTGTCAGACGTGGTGCTAAATCACTCAAAGGACATAGCCCTCCCGCACAAAGCTTACATTCTAGTGGGACAGACAGACAGTAAATAGGAATGTAAGTTTAAATGATAGGAAGAGTTGTGACAAGAGCCAGGAGGGAAATGCTTACCGTATGTGACGGGCAGTCTCTTCCCTCTGGGGCAGTGATACTGATGCAGAGATCTGAAGTGAGGCTGACAATTTTTACTTCCAGACCTAAGTATTTCATTTGGGTTTCCACATGGATGAAATTAATACTTATGGTATGATGTGGGAAAGAATGAATTTTGGAGCTGGACACATGGAATCTGGGCTTGGCCACCATGGGCAAGTTACTTCTCATTCCTGGGCATGGGCTTCCAGATTTAGCCATAATAATGCCCACCTAGCTGAGCCATTGATGGAATGAAAGGAAGATAATGTAATAATAGGTCAGGTAAATGTTTCTATGTTAAGTCATTTATATTATCCAGCAACCCCAGACCATAGGTACCATCATTATCCCCATTATGCAGATAAGGAAACCGAGCATCCAGAGGGTAGAAATGGGGTTTAAATGGGGGTGGTTTGACTGAAGATCCCATGCCTTTTAAATACTATGCGGCACTGTCCTTCCCAGCCTCCTTCCCCCCTCCCCCATTATTTCTAGCAAACAGTCAGGGCTCAGTGGGTCCATCTTCCCCTTCACCTGAGACAAATATAGCTGTAGAAAACAGCACAGGGAATAATGGATGAGTACAGAGTTTCTAAAGAATTCTCATCACTACTAAAGAATGTTTATTTTAAAAATTGTTTTAATGTTATTGTCCTACAAATGTATTAGATAGCCATAAACTAGTAGTTGTAGAATAACATTAGATGGAAATATTTTATTATATACTAAGTGAAAAGCAAGTTTCACTCGTCCAGTGGGATCAATTTTTGTTTTGTGTTATATAATATATATATATGCGCCCAGAAAAAAGACCAGAAGAATACATTTTCTTTGTACTTTTCTATACACTTCAAAATCTTTATAATAAACACGTGTTCTTTCAGTATAAGAGAAACAAGAGAAAAGGAAGTTATCAAAATACTACCGCTTTTAGAATGGCCTGTTTGTTTATTCATACAGTATTTTTTTCCTTGTGGAATAATACTTCTATTAACAAAGACAGAGCATTCCAACCATACATTGCATTCTCAGAAGTTTAATGGCCAGGGGTGGACAAATACATTTGCACGTCTCCCTGTTTGCCTGCATGGTGTGCCGCCTCCCCAGACCCCTCGCTCCAAGTTCAGTGCTTTCCCCACAAAGAGTCTCACCCAACAAAAGGGACAGGCAGAGTGTGTGTTTCTCTGTTGGAGAGGAGGGGCATCTGGTTCCTTGCTACTTAAAACAATTAAAACACTGATCTCTAAGGTGGAACAGAGGTAAAGGATGGGTTGTTAGAATGAGACACGTTAACTTAACGGTCCATCCTACCACGGTAAGGAAATCAGACTCCATTTTGTCTGAATTTAACTGGAAATCTCATCAGCATTCTTCTGTGACTATAACTACAAATGGTACCTTTATGATTAGAGAGCCCTGTAGTGCACTAACCTATAAAACAGATAAATGAGAGGAAGCATTTCTGCATCACACAAAAAAGATGCTTTGCTTTACGAAAGATTCACCCGGGTTTTTTTTTGAAAATATGGACCCCTGTGAGCAGCTGTTGATTTGTTTACAGGTCATTAACTATTTGGCTGAAAGATGGGTTAAGGCCAAGGTGGGCACCAGAGTCGGAGCCACTATGAACTAGAGATCAATTAAACATGGAAACAGCTTTCCGGTGGAGAATCCCAATCTTCTTTTCTGCCGTGTGTCTGGGAAGGAACTGCTAGGGAGCCAAGAAAATTCAGGCAGATTAGCAGGAAAGTCATTTTCGTGTACTTCTGAGAAAGCGACAACCCTAAGTGAGTGCTCAGGGGGTGGGGGAAGGAAGAGAAGGAGGGAACAGGGAGGGAGGGGCCCCTACAGGCCTCAGTGGGACGCCTGTCCCTCAGGCTGTGTGTGGTGGCAGGGGGAGGAACTGTGAATCACAGATCCCTGTCAATGTTTGCTGCTGCAGCTTTGGGACGTCAGCTCTTGTTTTTCAGACTCCAGAATACTCCCTAGGAGATGTCTTAAGCCAGAGAAAGACCCCAAGGAAAACTTGTCACGGGGGCTCTTTAACCGCTACTGTAATTAACAGGCCCTGATTTTTGTAGAAATCTGTACCTGCATTAACTGGATGGACCCAAAGGCTATTACAAATAAAAATGAGATGTACCCAGCCTACCTTCAGCTTTCTCCTCAACAGATTGGAAGCCTGGGTCTCTCAGTCTTTGGTGACCCCTGAAGAGCCGGCCGGTTTTAGGTTTAACTGCTCAACCATTGCTTTTGTGTTTCACTTAATGAAAAATTTAATTTTTCTGGCAATTATTGATCTGCTGTCAGTTCTTCATTCTACGGGCAATGATTTATGGCCAGATCTCATGATGTGCATTGATCCGAAGCTTTTAATGTTCCTTTACAGAGTTTATTTTTCTACCAGTCTGAGAATCAGAGCCAGTGGGATTTACTTTCTGACCAACCGTAACATCCCTTTGCGTAGCATGTAAGGGAGTCAACCATAACCTCCCTCTGGTTCCAACTTGAACCTGGGCTGTTTGGTACCAGCTGCAAATCCCAGGTGCCCACTTTGACCAGCAGAAGATAAGCATCCTTTCTGTGCTGATTACATGGCGCTGCTCTCACATTCCAGCAGTGGCCTCTCAAAGCGGTTGAACCTGTTGACCAATTACTGCTTAGAAGAACAGCTAAATAGTAATTATGTCAAACCAAACTCCTTTGTCAGATGCATTGTCACATATAAACCGGCAACACTAAACCATGTTACCCAAAAGATTTCCCCATTCAGTTTTATAGGACTTCATTTTGGGGCTCAATTATCTTGGAAGACAAATCAGGTTGTAGTCCTGTTCAACATTAAACATGATTCAAGAGTTAAATTAATATTCTTTTAGAGCAGAATAAGTGGGGATTTGGGTAATGTCTTTTCTCAAAATATTTCAGGCCAAAGTCTGTTCTTTTCTGCTTTTTTTAATGGGGCAGAATTTGGAGAATTCAGCCATGTCTTTAGATTCTTAAACAGATAAAGAGCTCAGAAATGAGAAAATCCCCTACATTGTCCGTAGATTCTACTGTGTTTATTGTTCATTATTTTACTCAAGATCCTTTGTATAAGTTTCCTTTTGATGAATTTCTTAAGTGCTTACAATTCCTCCCCCAAAAAAATTTTTGAAAAAAATTTTTAAAAGCCTTTCTTTTGTGGCAAACCTTGATCCTTGAGAACTTTGCAACTTGTCATATTTCCTACCTGATCTTAGCATCTAGAAAGTATTGTGCCTGGGAAGAAAGACTGGGCGGCTAGGAGAAGGGGTAAGAAGGAGACTTTTCATTGTATTAATATATACATTTTACCTCCTGAATTTTGTAACTCATGCATGTATAATATTTATTATCTCTCTAGAAAACTAATAAAATTTAAGTAAGAATTTTATGGCATGATGACAACTTAGAAGACTGTTCTTAATTCTGCCATTATGCCCTTCTCATTTTTTGGTGAGAATCACTAGGTTGTTTGGCTTTGCTTTGTTTATTTTTACAATATCCTTATTTGGCAAAATTAAGAGTTAGTAACCCTGTGACATCCCTTTCCACTCCACCACTTGACTTTTGTCTTCAAATCTAGGTTTAAGGGTTCAACTCTTGTATCAGTGCCTTTTATTAGAAATCACTTCATATGCTTTTTGGAATTAGGCTAGTTATAAATATGCAAATACATGCCCACATGAACCCATACACATACACAAAGTCAAACACCCAACCCTAGCGATCAGAGATCCCTGGAAAGCTCCTGTTCCCATCCCCTCACATGATCAATGAGGAAAATGAGGCTGGAGAGAATTTTTACCCTACTCTCTTAATGCTGACCCAACCCAGGTCTCCATAATTCCCAGGCCATTGGTCTTTCCATTAATGTTGAAAGTACATTTAAAATCAATCAGAAATATGATTTGATTTATAAAAGTACTACAGCAGATCACTTGGAAAAACCTAATTGCAAAAGCAAAAGGTCTCTCTAAGAACTAATTTTCATCTTTTTAGGAAAATGAAGTGAGCCCAGATATATTTTTTCCTGTAGCAGTGCTATTTATATTTAGCAACTCATCATACTTTGAGGAAAAGGGCATTAGTTTAGTCACTTTCTGCTCTGTTGATTCTTTCCTCCCCATCACCATAAAGTAAAATATAAATTCCTTAGCACAGCATTCATTGTTCTTTAAATTTCTCCTTTCCTCTACTCTTTACTACATTAAACTGTTTCTGGGTTCCTAAACATGCCATTTCCTTTCATGTCTTCATGAGTGTACACATGCTGCCTGCTCCACCCAGGACAATTTTTCCCATCAAAACCACCCCTCTGAGCCAGACGTGGTGGCTCGTGCCCGCAATCCTAGCACTTTGGGAGGCCGAGGCAGGAGGATTGCTTGAGGCCAGGAGTTGGAGACCAGCCTGAGCAACATAGTGAGACCCTTTCTCTATAAAAAAAAAATTAGCTGGATGTGGCTGTGCACATCTCTAGTCCCAGCTACTTGGGAAGGCGAGGCAAGAGGATGGCTTGAGCCCAGGAGTTTGAGGTTGCAGTGAGCTATGATGATGCCACTGCACTCTAGCACTGGTGACAGAGCAAGACTCTGTCTCAAAAAAAGTAAAAAAAAAAAAAAAAAAAAAATCCACCACTTCTCCCCCAATAACTCTTCCATAAAGGCTCAATGTCACTTCCTCCAAAAGATTTACCTGGTCTCATAGATGTGGTTAGTTACTCCTTCCTTTGTGCTGCTTGCCATTAACACTTTGGAAATGCCTCTTTCAGCACTTATCTCTCTGTTCCTTGAATATTTATGACATTTGTCTCCCTAATATGACTGTAAGGTAAAGAACAGGACAGCTATCTTTTTTGCAATTGTCACCCCATTGTCTACCTAGCATTGGGCTCAGCATATAGTATGGTCAATAAATGTTCTTATAAGGGGAGGGAAGAAAGGAAGGTCATCATTTGAGATGCAAACAGAAAAAAGCCTTCTTGCATTTTCCCTTTTGGATTGTGGTCAAAGAAAAGAATGTTTCCCTCATGGCTAGTATCCCAGAAACAGCTACTTTAAAAGAACCTTTACAGAGAACCATGCAGCCTGGGCCTTGGGTAAGAAAGTGAGCCGGCACTCTCTTTGCTGCCTTGTTCTCTCCTCTATATTTAGGCACATGGCTCGGAGCTCCTGCTTAGTGGAACATTCTCTTTGCCCTGCATAAAGGAAGAGAATCCTGCCTATGAAGCCTTCAGTATTAAGTGACACATGGAACGACTTGGGCTATGCCTACCTAATAGTTACTATACACAAAACTGAGAACGGTGACTTACCAGCTTTTGACATATGCCACTAATTCATTCCATCATCCAGTCCCTACTCCCTTAAACTATACTTAACAGACCCCAGTTTCTCCCACTGGGAAGGGACAAAAGGAAAAAGTAGAAGTCTGATGGCTGAGTTCTAATCCCCACTGTGCCTTGTAACTGTAAGCACATTTTATCTCTTTCAGAATTCTCAGTTCCCACTTCTATACAATGAGATGTTTGGACGAATGGTCTCCCACATCTCTTCTAGATCTAAAAACTATGATTTGGTGTAAGGGGATATCAAGGATATGAAATTACATTGCTGAATAAATATAGCAGTAATCAACCAATATTCAATTCAACTAGTTCATGTGGAGGCAAGTACATAGCTATCCATAAGGGATATAAAAAAGCCTAGGAGATGACCCCTGCCCTCAAAGGACCAACAGTCTAATCCAAGCTTTAAAACACTGAAAACATGCCAAATATTATGAGCAGATATGCAAAGTGCCAGGTGAGGAGTAGAGATAATAAAAACTCAGATACCAGATAGCTGCTGTGTTAGCAAACCTCCCTCAGAATAAGGAAAGAATGAACTGAAATACAATAACACAGCTAGCTTCCCCAGCATTTTGATGCTCATAAATCAGAGAGGAAAATAACCTATGGTTTTCTGTTTGACATTTTAAATCAATTTCAGCCTCTATTTTAAAAAGTGAGAAGAAAAGAAAATGCAGTCTTTTGTTATTAACCCTCAAGACCCTAATAAAACCCTAATAAAAATTATGTTAATAATAACAAAAAACTTGCCAAGTGCCAGTGACTGAATCCATTAATGGACAGTTATACTACAAAAAATTGTATGACTTAGATCTGTTTTCAACAATTTTGCTCCAAAGGAGCACACTCCCTGAAAACTGCCTTCACCTCAATTCTAGGGAAAAAATAGTATCAAGACCTACCTGCTGTGGGCTGGGCGCGTTGGCTCACACCTGTAATCCTAGCACTCTGGGAGGCCGAGGCGGGCGGATCCTTTGAGCTCAGGAGTTCAAGATTGAGACCAGCCTGAGCAAGAGTGAGACCCCGTCTCTACTAAAAATAGAAAGAAATTATATGGACAACTAAATATAGATATATATAATTAGCCCGGGATGGTGGCGCATGCCTGTAATCCCAGCTACTTGGGAGGCTGAGACAGGAGGATCATTTGAGCCCAGGAGTTTGAGGTTGCTGTGAGCTAGGCTGATGCCACAGCACTCACTCTAGCCCTGGCAACAGAGTGAGACTCTGTCTCAAAAAAAAGACCTACCTGCTGTGATTGTGACAAGAGCTTCCTTTGGCTGTGTTTTGAGAGCTACCCCTCCTTTCTCTTCCTTTCCCCCTAACACTTGGCACCCACATAGCTCTCCTGATTCTTGCAGAGCGAATCGATGAGCAAAGACATAAACATCCTACCATATTCACATTTCTCGCAGGCCCTGCTGACAGAATTGCCTGCCTATTTTAACCTATATAACCAGATAATAAGAATAAGAAAACTCTAGCTGCTTACAGGCAAATTCCAGTTTCAGATTAGATGCGATTTCATACAACTTGCAAATGTAGAAGTTCAAGTGCCAGGCAGAAGTATGGGCTGGAATCTCACATCCTGAGTCATTCATTTGGGGGAAATTTATTCCTGATTCTTTGACTTCATTTTAGCTCCTTAACTCTATGGGTTTTTCCTGCTCTCATATTGAATTATTCTGCTTTGGTAGCTGAAATGGTACTTTTTAGCAAGAGTGGGTTGGAACTCTGAAACTCTATAAAAAGGATTAAGTGTGTCGATTTGGGTGTTTCTCTCCAAGGCTCCTTAAACTTCATTATTTTACGCTATAGAAAGTAAATTAAAAGAGAAATTCTCTGTCAGATAACTAATCCTGAAAATTAAAATATTACCATTTGGTTATTGTTTTAGTCTCCTAGTTGCCTTTTAACCTAATGGATTTAGTAAACTAATTTCCTTTATACATTTTGCTCAATCGCATCAGGAATGACTCATTATTTTGCTAATGCTTTAGGACAGTAATGTAGAGAAGAATGTGTTCTGGTCACATGGTCAGCATACTAACATGAAAGGCTAATTTCTAGGCCCATCAATGGCTCTCACTCACCAGAAAGCCACATCCTGGTTGGGGAGTGGGGGGATGCTAGCCTGGGAGCCAGTGCCCAGAAGCTCTAGAATGAGAGCTTCTCCAGGCTGCTCCCGGCCCCTTCCTACCATTTCAGTGCCATATTGGGATTTTCAGAATTGGTGAGCAAAACCAACAGATTCCTCTTCACCCCCCACCTGCCTTCACCCCCCCACCCCCCCCCCCCCCCACTTCATGAAATGGCAAGTAGCCACCAATCCAGTTTCCCTGATCCCATCCTAAACCTCTGGAATAAAATAGAGTATAAATCTAGCAATCTCTATTTGGGAGTTGTTCCTTTTTTTATATTTAGAGCTCATAACCACTATTGAGCATGTAATTTTTTTTCTTACGCTTGCTTGAGTTTTTTTTTTTTTTTTTTGCCCTACAAATCCTGGGCTCGGGGTGGTCGTTCTGGTGCGGTGACAGGAGCGTGATTAGAAGTGGTGGCATTATTTAAACCCAGACCTCTGGGAACTTCTGCCCAGCAACAGCCCTCGTGAGGGGAAAAGCTAATGCAGACATTTGCAGGTCAGACTTGAAGATATTTATGGAAAGTCATGCGCTATCTATAGAAGATCTTCAAGCCTGGGGTCAAAGTAGCAGAATAAGCAACATTCTGAAGCAGGAATGGCTACCTTTTATAGAAAGGAGAGAATGTGTATGAAAATCTAAGATCTGGAGTTTCAGAGGTAGAGAATTGATTTCAGTGCTCCTTCTGTGACTCAACAATAAGTTCCAGAGTTCTTTTTAGATTAAAAAAAAAAAAAAAAAAGAAAGAAAAAAGTACCATTTAACACAAGATATTTCCAGAAAGGACATTAGAAACCATCATGTAACTCTCTTAAGGTTTTGTAAGCTCCCAAAGTGAATAAATTAACCTTGAGAGTCTCTACATGGTACCAAGAAGATCTGAAATAAAATAGGATTAATAGCTATGAGCAAAAAGGACATTTATTTTTCCTTTTTCTCTCTCTCAAACTCATGGGTGTGTGAAGTCAATTGTGTGGGGTCTTGAAGTACAAACAAGGAAGCCAGAATCAGAGAACCCAAATAAACAAGACACCAATCCTTTCTCCAGTCGTAGCCAGTGGATGTCTGCAATTAGCCTTGTTCCCCAAAGTTGGGTATCTGCTATGGGGCTCCTCTAAGTGGTAGCTGTGCCCCATTATGTGTGGACACCACTGGACTTCACCTTGCTTCCTAATTTGGCCACTGGCACTCTGGTCCACACTTGAACCTTAACTCCTTTGGTTGAACACTAACAACCTGATATTCCCTCTTCCTGGGAGGTTAGACTCTGTCCCTAAAGCTGAGCTGCTGCTTCCCCTAGCCCAATGCCTCCCGACCTAAGGCTGCCTCTACTGCCCAAATAAATGCCTGCCCCTAAGCTCCTTCACCTTGTGGACAACACCGCCTTGGCTGGGTCACCTTAGGGCATGGGTGGGCCAGCCCTACCTGCCCCCCACACACCCTTCTCCCCACCAGCCCTCCATTATGCCTCAGTATCCGTTTCTCATTCAATATATGTTGAGCACCTACTCTGTTCCTTTTGCTGTGCAAGGCAGTGGAGTCACAACGTTGAATTAGGCAGCATTCTGCCCTCAAGGGGCAGACTAGTGGGAAAGGCAGCTATGCAAAGATTGTTGTGACAAAGGTATGAACCCTAACCCAATATCCTCCCTCCACTCACCCTTGAGCAGAGGGGAAATGGCCTTCAATCTTGCATATGTTGTAGGTAAACTCAGTTTTCATAAGAGATTATCACTTAGGCTCAGTTGACTGTTAAAACATATAATTCCTTTTTTAATACCAACATGGAATCGTTGAGTATTGCCCAAGGATTATAATTTTAAGATGACAGCTGGCCAAACTCCCAAAAGCCTGTTGAAAATTTGCTCGTGGAGGACTGCCTGAAGGAGCAGATTCACTTGGTCCTCTTTGCAGAACTACTATAAACTGCTGAACCCTCCTGAGGTCCCCAAGATCCACCTACCAGACCCCCTGGGGGCCTCCATCAAGCCTCTTAGTTTAGGGGTTTCATGGAGTCCTAGGGGTGTGAGGAATAGTTTGTTCTGGGCAGTCTAAAAACTGTAGCAGAAGAGAGTAGGTACTACTCCCTTCTTGAAATGGCCTCTACTTTTGTATTCATTCATACTACTTTCTCCCTCACTTCTTCTTCCCTGTTTGTCTTCTTCTTCTTAGTCAATTTTGAAGGCTACTTTCTCTGGTCATCCAAAACTGAACTGCCCATCTTCCCTCACCAAACTTGTCCCTGCTTTTAAGCTCACTCACCCCAGCTTCTGCCGACCTCTCCAGGCTCATCCAAACCTCCGCCACCACCAGTCTCCCCTGTGCCCCATACTGTGGCCAGGCTGGACAGATGTCAATTCCTTGGATTCATCATATCTGTATTCACCTCCTCACTTTTACCCATGATGTTCCCTCTGCCCAAAATGCTTGGATACATGTGTGTGCACACACATACATGCACACATCTTTCCCTAGGCTAGCTCATTTTTTAGGTGCATCTTCTTACAGGAAATCTTCGCTAACTCTATCTTTGTCCCCTCTGATTACGTGGTTTGGCCCTGCTATGCCATACCAGAGCACTCCGAACTACTCACATTATTGCGATTGTCATACACTCTATAAAGTACCTGTCACAAAACGAAATGATTAAATTGCTTCTTCTGAAAAAATGAATTTCATTGATTTGAGGGATGCTCTGAGAAACAGCCCCAAGAAACACATTGTGAGTGCTCTGTGAGGATGTTGCTGAGGACGTTGTTCATCATTTTTCTAGAGACTTCTTCATGAGAAGCACCCCTGGGGTGGGAGTGCTTCTTTCTGCTCTTCGATTTATAATTTTAATAATACTAATAGTTATGTTTCTCCTAAGGACAGGACTGTTTTACTTTAGATATCTTTCCAGTTGTGTAAGAATTATGTAACCGTTGTCGCATTGGCTGCTAGAAACCTGAAAACTAAATCATGTCTCTCTCTTTATGAGATGAATTTTATGAATGTGTCTCATTTCTGCTTCTCATCTTTTTTACCTACTTTCAAATTATGCTAACTTACTATATGTTATTGTTGCATAGCAGTATGGGAACTTAAGTATTTTTCAGAATGAAGGCAGATATAACTAATCAAATAAATGAAGTGGTGGAGAAATGGAAAGTTGAACAGAGAAAATTAGTATCTAAATGGCAGAAGGGTGTACCAACTAGTACACTTTAATTTGCAAATCACTTAAGTCCCAAACTGGCTTAAATGACAACAAAATATTAGTTTAACCTGAAAAATTTGGTGGTCATTTGTTTTCAGGTAGGGTTTGATCCAGGCGTTCAAACCATGCCGTCGGTCCTGGTCTCTCGCCATTTCTCACTTCTGTCCCCTTTCATGCTTGCTTCATGTTCAGGCTTCATATGGTGACAAAATGGCTACTAGAGTCTAGCCCTTTGTATTCTCAGATGTATGTTTAAAAGAGAAAAGAACAAGAGAATGTCTCTTGTCTCAGTATAAAATCCACGGGGGTAGAGACTTTTCCTGTTCGGTTTACTGTTGGATCCCCAGCAAAGAGATGGCTGGTACATAAAGGATCATTAAATACTTGTTGAATTTGTTGCTGTGGAATTCCTAAAAGCTCTTGCACAAATCTCAGGACCTGGCCTGGGTCACATGCCCATCCCTAAACTAATCTTTTGATCAGGGGGATCCAGTGCTCTACTTTTCCAGATCTGGGCACCTGATCCTAACACCAAAACCAGAGATGAGTCTCCATCTAAACCTCGTGCACTGACAGTGGGGGAAGGTGGTTCACCAAAGGAAATCTGGGGCATTCAAAAGAAGAAAAAACATTCTAGGCAGACAAAACAACAAATATGCACATCGGTGGACTACCAAGAAGGGTGATGTTTGAGTTGAATTTTAAAGGATAAGCAGGAGTTAGCTAAGAAAGAGGGCAGTTATTAATGGGTAACATTCTAGGCACTTTCAAAGCACAGAGGTGTAAAAAAAGCTTGATGCTTTTGAAGAATTAATAATAGTTTGATATGGTGACAGCAAACAAGGGTGGAGAGTAGTAAAAAAAAAAAAAAGTAAGCTGAAGAGATAGGCAGAGTGCAAATATGAAGGACCTTTTACACTAATCCAAAGAGTGTGTACTCTATCTTGAAAGCCCTGGGAAGCCTCTGTCGGATTTTCAGCACAGTAGCCTGCCTTACAGCTAAGCCCTTGCAGATCATCACGCGGTCAAGACTGATTCACCCTGCAAATACTGAGTGGGGCTGAGTCTGCAGGTCAGAAAAAGGAGTCCCGGATGTGGATGAACAGGAGACACAGGGAGTAGGAACCAAGCAAAGCCTGGGAATCCAACAGACCTGGGATTCAAACCGGGACTGCCAACACTATCAGGTTGTGGCTTGTTTAAATCTCGAGCTTGTGGCCTAAACTGTTGTGAATCCTTCATCTACACGTGAAAGAACTCTTCAGTGAGCCAAGATGCATGCATAGCATGACTCCTTTGGGCATTGCATTAGTTTGCTGGGGCTGCCATAATAAAGTATCACAAACTGGGTGGACTAAACAATAGAAATTTATTGTCTCACAGTTGTACCAATGAGCAGTTTGAGATTAAGGTGTGGGTAGGGTTGGTTCCTTCCAAGGACTGTGAGGAAGAATCTGTTCCATGTCTCTTGCCAGGCTCCTGGTAATTTGCTGGCAATCATTGGTGTTCCTTGGCTTGTAGAAGCATCACCCGATCTCTGCCTTCATCTTCACATAGTGTTCTCCCTGTGTGTGTGTTTGTCTCCAAAGTTCACCTTTTTATAAGAACGAAAGTCATATTAGATTAGAACTTACCTTAGTGATGTCATTTTAACTTGATTATCTCTGTAAAGACCCTATCTCCGAGGAAGGATACATTCTGAAGTACCGGAGGTAAGAATTTCAACACAGGAATTTTTGGAAGACACAATTCAACAAACATGGGTGTCATTTAAAAAAAAAAAAAAAGGTAAATTTGTATCAAGGCTTGAAAAGGAAAGTAGACGTCCCCTAAGTGGATTGATTTCTTTAGAAAAGGTATAATACCATATTTGTTTGCAAAGACAAAGAAAATAGCACCATTACTAAAAGAGACCCAGAAAAAGAAAAGAGACCCATATGCTACCCAAGAGTCCACAGTGAAGAATGTTTTTTCAAATTAAATAAAAAATAGTTCTTTTCTAACTTGTGGGATTTTGCATGGAGCTAGTGTAGAGAAGGGTGGTGGTGAGAAAATGCTTTATAAGATGGCATTATGCAAACTTTCCACCCATTGAGTCTGTTCTGCAGCCCTAGCATTCAATCCTCCCAGCAGTCCTCTGAGGTGAATATCCTCATTTACAAATGAGAAAGTAAGCCTCGGTGAGGTTAAATACATTAATTACTCTAGGCTACATTTG